>NC_054385.1:45250902-45485902 GCF_017654675.1 Xenopus laevis | reverse complement strand
TGGGAATGATTCTTTCAGCTGTGCGTGTTTTTTGTCTCTTTGTGACTTGGGGTAGCCTTTAAATATCAATGCATTTTATTCAATACATATTTGCTCCTGTGATTTAAATCTGTTGGCTCTAACTTGGGTGGGGTCGGTATATGGGGGTACAAAATGACCTGTTATGTGTATATAGAAATGCACTTATCTGCAGGTCCAAAATCCAAAGGGTTCTTTTTTTACCTATGCAAGTCCTGTGCCCATAACTAATGGGGGGAGCAGAGGGTCGATCAAACACAGGCCAGCTATATCAATGATAAGGTATATTGTGGGCAGAAGGTTGCAGGTCCAGGGGGGGGGGGTATGGTCACGGTTAGTAATTCCAATTGTCCTGTGAGTCAATGTATTAGGTCTACATTTGCAGTCAGATACATACATAAGGATTATGGCTGAGTATGTTTTAAAAGAGATAAAGAATTGAACATGTGTTATTTATAGTTGAAAATAAAGCCATTAGATGAGTAAATCTATTCTAAATTTAGAAAATTGTCCAACTAAAGCATTTGTGAATAGGCCACATGTTTAAAATGAAAGTCAAATGTTGGCATCGTTTGGTCCCTGGACAACTAGTGGTCCCCAACCATTGGCTAGCCAGCAACATGTTGCGCTGCTTCCCAAATCTTTTTACAACTGAATGTGGCTCCTTGGTAAAAAGGTTTGGAGAACCCCACAAATCCCCTTTAACAAAACGCATGCTTATAACTGTAATTTTCTTTTTGGATCATACTAATTAATAAACATATTATAAGTTTAGAAAAAAATAGTTATGGTAAAATATATTGTGTTTTTTTGCAGTAATCCATAGTCTTAGAATAGAAGAGAGCAGAAGAGAGCAGCATAAAAAACTTCCAGGTTTAATGTGCAGTAAAAAAGAAAGCGTATGATAAAAAAAAGTCGTCATTCGCACTCTCGTTTAACATATGATAGCGTTCACTTTGTTTTTTCAAATTGGACACCCCATTGAAGTCAGCTTATATGTTGTAGTTTTTAGATACAGTAAATACCTCAATATCTTTGCTGATTTCTAGTTTTTTTACTCCAAAGGAATCATCACATATTATTAAACTTTGTTAAAAGCAATAAGTGCTCTTCCTGCTTACTTGGAAACATAGAAGATAGATAGAGATGGGCTGCTGTTTTAAATGTTTAAAAACCTTGAAATCAACTTGAAGGTCTTTTGCAGTAGACAGAGGAGAGAGTGCTGTGATATCACACCTCTGTGGCTTGTAAAATATTCAGAGATGTGTATGAACCGAGCATTGATTGTTGCTAATCAGCAGGGAGGTTTTTTTTTTTTGTTGGAAATGTTGATCTGACGAGGTGGAATCATCCGCAGGAGAACTAGTTCAAAATATAGGTATAGTCAGCCATTTGCAATGAGAATAGTTAGCAAACTTGGCAATCATGGGAGCAGGTAAGGCTTTTACAATGTATACAAAATATAAATATAAGTATTTATAATGTATACAATATTCAAAAGGAGACAATCAGTGCAATTTTTGTGATGAAAAGTGGTCTACTTATTTAGTGTTGTATGCACAATAACAGACAAAAACACATGACAAGGGGACTCCTCAATTTGACCCTTCGCATTGAGCTATCCCACTGGACCCCATTATTACATACCTTAATGAAACCAGGAGACAGAGATGGGTGTAAAATGGCCATAGCATTTATTCACATTTTATTAAATAAATAGGACCCTGCCAGCTTAATCCAAAATTTAACAAGACATCACTACTATGCTCTGCAGCCAACATGAGAGAAGTTCAGCAGCCCTGCCTGGACCTGCATCTGCAGTGTGTCGATGATAGGAAATCCAAGCAGGCTGCCCCCTAGCACAAGCAGTAGTAGTGTCTGAATCAATCAATCCACCGTGCAGTCACAGGAGAGAACCTCCTTTCTCCCTTTTCTAAACTTACCTGTGCAGTAATATGGCAAGGTCCTACCGCTGCTGTGACAAATAAAACTTAAAATATAATGTCATATGTCCACTGTTTTGATCCAAAGGAAGGCAAAAAACCCAGTCCAAAGCCAGTGCCAATTATGCTTCCTGACCCCAATGGCTATCAGCACAATAGATAAGAAGTCAGCACTCACCAACGAGTTAGTGTGTCAATCAGGTGCACGTCTCAGGCAGCCACTTCCTGCCGAAATTTTGCAACTTTTGTGTATAGACAGCACCGTCCAAAGTAATTTTTCTTAAAAAGCCTTTATTTGAAGGGCTTCATCTAAGACAGAAATACAGCACAGCAACATTTCAGGCTTACACCAGCCTTTCCTCAAGCTACTGATTGCACATAAGTGAACACATTTTATACAATTTGGTATAGCGCCATCTATTGGCTACTTAGTACTTAAATACAAACAAGTGAAGTACCTTCTAATGGCGATTAGAAACATTCCCTGGATCAAGCGATTCACATTAATTTAACATAAATAAATACAATACAGACTCTCACAATTATAATGTGTAAAGATACAGAAACCACAATATAACAACACTTTCATGAAAACATCCATATTCAGTTATTAATAGAAAATATGAGAACATAAAGTAGAAAACTCCTTACATTTCATAAAATTTGCAAAATTGGGGAAGGTGGGTGGGATGTTTCTACCTGCTCAGAAGATAAGGAAGTGAACTGCTTCTTCCCCTGACATCACATCCCTCTCTTACTCCGCCCCTGGGCCTGGCCATGTCCTGTTTTAACTCATTCCTTCTCACTTAAACATAGCTACATGTGATTCTGCACATCTCTGACCTAGACCAGTATAATTTGGCTGCTGGTCATTCAGATCCCTTGTCATGCAGCCCCTGCGCTTAGAGCTCCAGGGCTTTCCTTGGGTTTAATTAAAAATGTAATATAGCTTAACATACTGTAATGCATATGACCCCATTAACATACAGTTAGAACACAAAACATGTATCGGTGCAAATTATTAGCAATATATTTAATGGATACAAGGTGCACACATCCGTCCTTTTGCCAAGTGGGGGTACCTAGAGAAAGATTGTACCATATGTCTTACACCGCAGATTGGCACTTGATCCTGCTTATGACCTGGGTACCCAAGGGAGAAATCCATCCTTGTAATTAGGTTTCTTCCAGCTTGTGGCTACAGTACCTTTGTTGTGTTTAAAAGAGGTGTGCCAAGCAATTCTACTTTGTTACTTCCTACCCCAGGTTTATTTTTTTTAAAAAAAGCACTGGCCTGGGTTACTTTTGCTATCAGCATCATGTTGCCATAATGTTTAGGTGGCCTAGGCATCCTCTGCACTGTCCTGGATTTCTTTGTTCATTTCTATTATGGCATGGGATTAGTTATCCAGAAACCCATTATCCAGAAAGCTCCAAAGCCCCACAGAAAATGCCATCTCGTGTAGACTCCATTTTATACAAATAATCCAATTAAAAAAATACATTACCTTATACTTTATCCAAACTAAGATATATTTAAACCTTATTGGAAGTGTATTTAATGTTTAAATTATTTTCTAATAGACTTAGGGGCAGATTTATCAAGGGTCGAATTTCGAATTTAAAAAACTTCGAAATTCAAAAAGACCAACCGAAATTAAATCAAAGGGATTTTTTTTGCCAAACAGGTCCATTTTCAATTGAATAAGTCAGTTTTTGAACAATTTCAAAGTAAGTTTTTCCCCAAAAAAACTTTGGATTTTTCTAAGTCCACCAATTGACTCCAAATAGATTCTAGAAGGACCCCCATAGGCTAAAACAGCAATTCAGCATGTTTTAGATGGCGTATAGTTGAATTTGAATTTTTATAGAGACAATACATGATAAATTAAAAAATTAGAATATTTGGGGGTTTTCGAATCGGAAGTACACAAAAATGAGCTAAAAATTAGAATTTCTTTCATTTGAATTTTCACTTCGACCTTTGATAAATCTGCCCCTTAAGGTTTGGATATCCAAATTACAGAAAGATATGTTATCCAGAAAACCCTAAATGAAGCATTCTGGATAACAGGTCCCATAGCTGTACTGCACACAGGCCCAGTAAGTGCAGGGGATACCTGGGATATAAGTACAATTTGTTATTTTAAATAAAAGAAAATTTAGTAAGTCATTTTTTTTTTAAACACACCTTTTTTTCAAAATATAACTATAATTAATTATATCCCTACCGTCATTTAAGACACTGTTGATCGTATGTTTGGTCTTGTGTGTGTGATACAGCCAGGAATTAATCTGCAGTTTAAGATTTTTCCATTGTTATCATTTTTGTTACGTAAAGGTAGCTGAAAATAATAATAATATTCATAGCTTGAATCTAAATTTTAAGCATCCATGACTGAGCGTGGAGATTTGCAATTTAGTTTAAAATGTGCCAAAGTCACATATGTTCTTCCAGCTTTACATAATGCTGACTTTGATCTCTCTGTCTCACATAATGCTGTTCTATGTTGTTTCCTTTTTCCCCTTACGCCCTGAAGGGCAACTTCCCTGGTTTGGTTTTAATTAGATATGTACTTGAAAAAGTGTGAATACAAAATTGGATCTGTGTCTAAAAGGACTTTTGCCGTATGAAAAGGAAATGCATAAATGGAATAGAACACATATTCAGCAAAGTTGTTATGTGGTACAAATACAGGCGTAAAATTGCCGGTTCTTAAAGGTCATGCTTTTGCAATTTGCTCATAGAGCCCTGCAGAATGTTTCGAAGAGAAATATATGAGAATCATATATTATTTAATTTTGAGAAGGCGGTAACAAACTCCTAAAATATAACCTTACATGCTAAGAGCATCTCATGATGGTTTATTTTGACTTCTAAAATGCCTTTGATGTTTCATAGTCTTTTCAAACATATAACTGATGGAGCGAATAAATGTTGTTTATACAGTAATAATTTGCTATTAAAAAGGTGCAAAAGAACTACCATATTTTAGTACAAACTGTTTTCATTTACAGAGTTCAGTTTATCAGCATGCAGTTAGTAGCTCCTTATGGTTCAGTCAACATTTATAGAGACGAGTTGTATAAAGTTGGGAGGTTTCCAGTCTCTAGGTGGACAGTGTAACAGGATCCATGAACCTTAACAGAATATATGTATCAGGCAAGAGAAGGTAAAGATTGGGGATAGTATTTTCTAGACATTTTAATAAGCACAAGATGTTGGTGCCATTTTGATACATACGTTTATAACATGTAGCGCCACCAACTGGCAGGATTTACCTAGAGAGTCCCACAGTTAGTCCATGTGTATCCAAGCTACAGACAGGTTGGTATACTGCAGTCCTTGATGTTGTTGTTGTTGTTCCTCCAGATTTCGCAGATCCAGTAGGGCTGATGGTTCCATAAGAGTCCAAAGGGTCATAGAAGGAGGGATGTTGGTTTCAGAGCCTCCCTTCATTTGGAAAAGTTAGTTCCTCTCCTTTAAAGGGGTTTGAAATCCTTGATGACTTATTCTGGCAGTTGTTTCCTCTATTCAGTCTCCCACATACTCCCCCAGTCACTCACAAAACTCATTGGAACATACTCTCTAACTTATCTATTGACTTTTCTATCCCTTTGTCTGATAACCTTTGTGGGCTAGAAGAACACAGGTGTTAGGTTCAGCAGAAAGAATTGCACCAGTGCCTTAAAGGACTACAATAAGATTCCTATCCAACTCAAAGGCTAGTTTTAACCCTACATGTCCTTTAACACATTAGACTAACTCGCCCACATGAAATAAGGTTTTACTGTAAATATAGGATAATTATAAAGATATTAGTAGTCACCTTGGAGTTATGGGACCTTTATAAAGGCACTCGGCCTGCGGTCTCGTGCTTTTATATGGTCACATAACTCCTTGTGATATAATATCTTTATAAATGACAGTAGGGGGTATATTATCCATATATTAATTATATATTAAGCTATTTTCAAGGTCCTTTTTACTATATCTGAAAAAATTAAAAAAAATGTCAAACCTTCATAAACGTTGGACTGGTAGAATGATGGGGTTTTTTTTTAGAAAAGAACAAGGATTAAAACAAGGATTAAAATAAAAACCAGAAGATGGAATGAATGCATGTTTAATTTCGTTTTTTAGATCAAGGCGTATTTTGTCATTTGCATGAAATAATAAATATTTTCCTTTTTGCCGTTTCAACTTCCAGACAATATTCATTGTTTTCTGTGCAAAGAGTGATCACAGATGTTACTCATTGGCATAAATGGGAGGGAGAAGATTTACAGAGAACCAGTGGCATATCTATAAATACATATTTTGCATGAATAATTTTAATTGTTGCAGTTTACAATGACGTTCTTTTTTTATTCACACTAACAAGCCTGATGTGTTCTCATCAAGAAAAAAAAAATAATAAAGTGACATGCCAAACTCATTTAGTAACTTGGGATATTATGGAGAATGATGCCATATAACTAGCATTTTTATTGCCAATCTGTTATAAATGTAGGAAAGAAACCCATATTTTGGGGTTTTACTGTGCCAATGCTTCACCTGCTTGGAAGGACAGTTTTGCATTAATTAGCTCTAAGCCACTTAAGAGTAAGTATTAATTATCTGGCCTTTACTCATTAGTAGAAACAAAACAGCCTTAAATCTAAACTGATCTCTCATTTACTTGCACAGGCTGTAGAGCAAATTCTTGCAATTCTTCCTCATGCATTACAAATTGTAAAGAACAATGTTATCTTAATGGGTTATGAAGTATTTTGAGCTTTTTGAGTTTAATCTTTGCAGTATGCTGTAGAAGGCAATAAGATATTTTGCTTTGTTATTATTTCTGTAACACTATTTCAAATTAACAGATGATCTGGTGACTTCAGTAAGTATTCTGCAAAGTGAGTGACTGGTGATGAAATATTTCATGAATATATGCTTGAACAAAAATGACTAGGAAAAATAAAGGGTGGGAGGTAGAGAACGGTATAAGAGTAAGAATGTAACATTATGCATACTGCAACAATAATAGCAATATATGCATGTGCAGCTGATAATGTTCCACAGTTGTCATGGTGGGAAAAGATTTGAGAAGCCCAGTAATATTAGAGGAGACCACTGGTCAATGGTGGAGTGTTGGAAAACTTGATGTGACACCTTTTTTTTAACTTGCTGTGACAACCTTTTTTTTTTACTATTTCACAATGATTGGCAGAATTAGATTTTAACCTAGGTTTTCTGTCCACTTACATATTTATTTACTCTTTTCTTACATCTGTTTTTAAATAAATACATTAAAAGCAGTGCCAATAATTTACATGAAATGCTGATGGCACACACTTTTCTTTTTGTCAGAAAATGTAGGTGGTGTTTTTTATGAGAAAATCAACCATGTGCCATAAACAGTAGAGCAGCCATTTTCATTAATTGGAAGCAGTTCAGTGTACCTTGCCTTTAATTTTGTCTCTGTACACTATGTTATCCTGATACATACATGCGCATGTGTCCGTGATAGTTCACCTTCTAGTATAGACTGATGAAATCTCTGTACTAGGACAAGAAGTCTCACTTGAAGCTACTTATGGCATATATACATACAGCATATATAGAATATTCTGTAAGCCATAAAGAAGATGTAGAAAATTTCCAGCATTATATGACATTTATTTTTTCCTTGTGTCTATGATAAAAGACATTTTCATTTCATTTGCCACTGACTTCTCCATCTCTCCCCCACACTCTCTCTATATATTTCTTTTTCCCTAGCTTACTTTTTCATCTCCTTTATTCTCTCCCACTCACTCCTCTTCTTACCCTTTCAAGATCCGAAAAAAGAAAAATTGAAAAAAGTGCAGGAACAAGCAGTCCGGCAATTTATAAGCTATATAACTTTCCCTGGAATAATTCAACAAAACAACTTCTTTCTTTTCTTAAAAATCACAGGGCTTCTTAAAAGTTGGATGGATTGTCAGAAATGTCTCTTTTTGTGCTTTGAGATAATGGTGAAGGATTCTGAATGTTGGAAGATCTTTCTAGTTTTTTCCCCCAGTCGGTTGAGTGAAGGATCAAACCAATGTGCCATTTATATTCTCAGAATGTGAAAATCAGGATCTCCCTGAAGTTAATATCCAGTGGGACAATATAAGTCCACTCTTTCCTGAATTCAGAGCCGGAGGAGTCAGGTGTTTACATGCACCGTCTATTCATGCTGTTAGGATGACTTGAGCCCTGAGCTGTGTCTTGGCCATAAAACTGTGTTTTACTGCATTTATGAGCACAGTCTAAAAAGAAAACTGTGTCCTAGGTAATAAACAGCAGCTACATGGCAAAGCCTAGCATAGCAGCTAGGCAGAATAGATAACAATCATTTTATTAATAAAACATATTTCAGCCTTAGATATTTTAGCACTGATTGGAACACATACATTACATAATTCTTGCTGTTCTGAGACCTTGAATCATGTTTTGGAATGTAATGAAATGTTACAGGTATGTACAGTGAATATCATTTAGCAGTGCTGTGCATTGTATTCATTGTATATCAAATTATAATAAAATGAACTTTCTATTATGTTATTACTCATACCAAAAGCATTACATACATATAATGGGAAAATGCTAACAAATTAGCTGTTAGGCTATTATTACTCTGAAATATTCTCCTCCTTTTGGATGCACTGGTCAACAATTGCATTTCTGCTGGCATTGATACACTGGACCCTTCATATCATCAAGTGGCAGGTATTTTCTATTGGCTGGTCTTGCTGTCAGGATGTACTTTGGCCCCTATATATTCTGGGTCTTGTTCTTTAATCCTTGCTCAAGATGGCTTCTGTTTATACATTTCCTGCTCATGCCTGTTACTCTAATAGTTGACTCCTGCCTGAATACGGATACTGGTTTTATTGCTGTCTGCCCGAACCTATTGCTTGGCCTTTACTTTGTCTTTTCACAGTTTGTAATTCACTATTACTAGTTGCTTTCCTGCTAGCATTGCAGTAGACCATTCTGGGACCTCTAAATTATTTAGTATTTTTTCACATGCTTCTGGTTCTAAAAAGTATCAGTGTGTTTAAAATGAGAAATATTTTTTTATGTATGGTCACCAGTACAGTCTTATTTACAGGGATTAGTGGTATTTAATTTGATTCATAGAGTTACAAAGAAAGAGCACTACAAACTTGTATGGAACTGTATGGAACTCATATGGCTGGAGCAAAACAAAACAGAAAATGGAGCCCCCCATGATCATTTGGTTCGCCCCAACAAGGAGCATAAGCAGGAACCACATACTGTACTTAGAAATTACCAAGTCATCAGTCAGTATCTCTATCTGAGTCAGTGGTCTGGCCTCCATAATTGTCAGATATATATTGATCAGCAAGTTTGGAAACTCAGGCAAGGATAGCTGCCAGCCTTGGATGTAGTTCTCTCTAAATATTGGTTCTGGGACCAAATTATCTGCCTTACCACTTGAGTGGTCATATTGGGCAAAGATCTGCTTGACTACCAAACAAGCCAATCTAATGGTGCATGGCCAACTTAACTGGAAGTGTTTTTGTGCTCATGATCATGACAGCTGGTGCTTACCTTATAAGCATGCATGGGAGACATGGGCTATGGGGCATTGGAGAAGTGCAACTAAATCCCTGAATAAACATAGTTAATTTTTTTTTCGTATGACTTTTGTGCTGCATTGTCACTTAAATGAACACTTCAGTGTAAAAATAAAAACTGGGTAATAAGACTGCAGTTAGGCTGTGCAAAATAAAAAACAATCTAATATAGTTAGAAAAAATGCAATCTATCAAGGCTGGAGTGACTGGATGTCTGAAATAATTGGCAAAACCCAACTTCCTGCTTTTCATCTCTCTAACTCTTAGTCAGCGACTTGAAGGGGGCCACATGGGACAAAACTGTTCAGCGAGTTTGCTTTTGATTCTTATCATGAGGATCAGATTCAAAAGCAAACACTTATGACCCATATGGCCCTCTCAAGTCACTGATTGGCTTATGACTGGCAACTAATCAGTGGAAAACAAGAGCGCTGCAAAGCAGGGAGTTTATTTGAAACATTTTCAAGTCACACGTATGCAAGTTTCATTTTTTATTTTGCACAGTCCTTCTATTTACCCAGTTTTTTTACACAGAACAATTCCTTTAAGTTCAAAGTTAGAGCCACCAAATTGTCATATGTGTTTCTTTGGCCTGGTGTGTGTTGAGTATTTATAGTAATAGTAGTGATTTTATACTGACATTTAGGTTGCAGTCTGGTAAAGTGTTTTAATGATTCCAAAATCTCAGTTTCATTTAGGTTATGAATCTATTTTGGCTGCATTATAATTGTAAGACACTGGTGCAACAGTGGCGCTGACGAAACTTTCTTCAACAAGATTTACAGCTTTTAACTTGCTGTTTCAGAATCACTGTTATGCGCAAAATCATACACTATGGACAAATGAACACGTTTCCAGGGTAGTTTTCACGGTTCATTCCCTGATGGAGTGATAAGTTCATGTCGAGGGAAACAACACTAGACAAATGTCTTCTCTTGTTACTTATGCACTGCATTCATGTGCATAATAAATGGACTACACTGGAACTCAAGTAAATGTGGCATGAATGACTAATAATGGACACACACCACAAATAGCCAACACACTGATCCTGAGTAGTTTAATTACATGAGACATATGTGAAGGAAACACTGTGTTTGAGCTATTAGTTTAGGACCATATGGCAAGAGCAATATGGTCTGTCTGATTATACCTTATCAACTCAGTCATCAAAATGACTCAAGATGTTTTCATGATTCGGCACTGTCATTGTATCCCATAGTCGATACAGTCGGAGTAGCTCTATTGTCCCTGTGAAGAATCTTCATTCCTAAGCTGCTTTCATACAGCACCTGTCCTTTCAGCAGAGGTTAAAATGAACTGTACTTATAAAATCCTTTTGTATAGGACAATGAAAAAAAGCACAGTAAAACTAGGAGTGCATCATTGTAGAGTGCTCATAAAATTTCAGTCTGCACAATATTCCTCCTCCCCTGCTGTCCTGCATCCACTCGTGTTGTAATCCTAGTTGTCCTTTTTGCTCGGCTGGTTTCTGTCAATAAGCCGAGAAAAAATTGTTCTGGAGGAGATGTGGATGAAGAGCAGGAAATAAGGAGGGATGGAATTTCCATATATTACTTTTCAGCAGCGTGGCTTGCGGCCAATTCTAGAACAGAAGCCCAGAGTTCTTTGTAAAGTAATATCCCACCCTTTTCTTTTTGGTTTTAGTGAAATCAGAATAACTCTTTTCCTTCCAAGACTCAAATAAAGAACATGGAAAATGACCCTGTATTTGCAATGTTTAGCCAATCCCCAGTTTGGCATTCTATGAAGAACTTGCAGCTATTAGAACTGATCAATGCACTTAAAAAGACGTGCACCTTTGTTCAAAAGTAAAGCTTTATACCAAAAATGTGTTATAATAATAACATGTAATGATATCATTTGTTTTTCATCGGCTCAGCGCATGAATCGATATTTAGCAGTTAATATTCCATACTCAATCATTTCAAGATGCTGCACCATGCATTAACACTGTAAGCAGGAACAGCAAAATAACCTTTCTCTCGACCCTTCCAAAACCTGCCATTTAAATATCCTTTTCAAACCTGCCATGTAAATATTTTTTCTGTTCTTTAATGTACTCTATATTGGTACAAGTAATGGATCTGTTATCAGAAAAACCTTTATCCAGAAAGCTCTGAATTATTGAAAGCTGTCTCCCATGTAGTCCATGTTATCCAAATAATTCAAATATGTAAAAATAATTTCCTTTTTTATCTGTAATAATAAAATAGTACATTGTACTTGATCCACACTAAGATATAATAAATCCTTATTGGAAGCACATTCAACTCATTGGGTTTATTTAATGTTTACATGAGTTTTTAGTAGACTTAAGGTATAAATATCCAAATTATGGAAAGATCCGTTATCCAGAGAAGTCCAGGTCCTAAACATTCTCAATAACAGGTCTCATATCTATATATATCTCTACATAGCTCTTTCATGCCACCCTGTTCTTGAAGTCAAATTAAACAAGACTGCATTAGTGGAGTTGATCTAGACTAAACGTCCCTCCCTTCCATAGTGCTCGTTCAAAGCCTGTGACATTCTTTCAAGACATTTATGACAATTTATGTATTTTTGGAGAGTTTTGTCTGAATATATAATAATATAGTTTAATTATAGAATTGATCCCCATTCTTCAGTCATCTGTCTCATGATTAACCTACATACTTTTGGCTAGCTGAACATAATGGAAGTTGCAGTTCAGCAGAGCAGTCACTGACTGGATCTCCTTGATAGACTAGAAAACTATAACCTACCCAATGAATGAACAATTTGAATGACACATTCCATTATCTTCAGTCGCACAGCAGTTAGAACAGAGTGACTTTAAGTTGCAGATGAACAACAGATGGGTGCCCAAAGGTTCCTCACCATGGGTGTATAGTCCCACTGCTTTTTTTTCTATCTACTGTGTCTTTTTTTGTTCTGGATTTTGTCATATTCAGCAGCTGCACAGATGGAGAGTTATCAATTTGAACTGATTTAAAAAGAAAACATCCAGTTGTGAGAATGGCATAACCTTAACAGATGTTTGAATTCTCAGGGCATTTATCAATTCATCCATGAGCAGTACTGAAAAAAGAATAAAAAAAACCGTCCTTCTTGCTCAGTTCCCTTGTTCTTGCTATGCTAAAGCACTGAACTGAGACCCCCCTCTACTATTGCTGAATGGATGTTTAATATATTACAGCACTGAGAAAAGGAATCATTGGCACCACATTTTTATTGCATTTAACGGTAGTCATATGAAGTGTACAAACCACAAAAAAACTCTTATACAAAACTTCTCCAGGGAAAACCAGTCGGGGTCCCATAGAAGTGCATTAATCCTATAGGACACTTTTTTAGCCATTCAAATTTTGTTTTCACTTGTAATTGTCTGAAAAACTCGCAATTTTACAGAATTGAGTTTAATCACAATCTCAAAAATCTCTAATACCATTAAAATTCGACCTTTAGCAAATAAGCCTCTCTATCTTTGGTATAGTCATATGACTTGAGTTTGGTGTTTCAGTAGAAAATGCTACTAATACATATTTTGAATTTAATACGATTTGGTTAATCCGTGTGCACAATCTTTTGTTGTTGGGTGATGAATAACTTATTTAATTAGCCTTTCTAACATAAGGGGCCATGAAGACTTCAACGGAATAATACACTCTTGGCCAATTATTGGCTGATATGATGAGTGGGGTAACTGTATTAGTGGGTTCCCTTTTCTTTTTCTTACTTATTTATAATCCCATCCAGGTATTTACTCTGTAATTTGTAATAATGATATACAGAACTATGGCTGCTACAACTAATAGTATTGGAATTACACAAAATTGCCGGAATCATCTTCAGAGTTGTGCACAAAAACTTGTTCAGTCTGAGTGACTGCTGCATTTGTGTATAGTTATTTGTGGGCCTTTGCACATAGATGTTTTCATTTTATTTCTTGTAGCAGTTTATTTTAAGTACATAAAATATGTACTAAAACAAGATCATTTTTGACCTGAATGCTTGATATGTCATGCCTCTTGGGTGAGAAACATTATAAAGATTAATGTCATCAAAGAAGAAAGTTGCAAGCAGCTAAGCTGAATAATACTGTATGTGCAACTGAGTATTTTTCCACTAATGGTTTCCACATGTGACTGTGATAAACTCCATAATATCCACATCAGAATGGAACACATACAGGACAGGGCATTTCCTTGTTCATCAATATTCCACCAGAATGCTTCTTCCTTTTCATCTATTCATTTAAAAAGATGCATCCTGTAAGAGCTTCAAACGTCAGTTTTATTAGGTTTGCAATGATTAATTATTCTTTCTACAACATTAATTGTGTGTGCTGAGGAGTGAATGAACCTTTTCCATAGTGCAAAGGGCTACAAGACACCGCAGAATTTACATATATCATTGAATTAGCTTAGCTGCTATCTCATGTTTGCTCATATTATCTATCCACACATATACCTGTACGTGAAATATGGATTGATTATGATTCTACCTTTCCTTGCTGCGCTTGGCTGGCTTAACAAAGATTTGCATAATTATGTGTTAGCTGCGTTCTGACTATGTGTTCTAATGTTTGATTTGGGTGTAGAGTTTTGTAAGTAAAAGTTGGCAGGGCACTAGAGTAAATGTGGTAGAGAGCTTGATGACAGGTAGAAAGGTGTTCTCTATTATAAAGTAATTAGCAGTGAAGAAAAAGGATTTTTTTTTTTCAGTATTACAGATGCTTAACTCTACTTTGAATAATGTATCCTTCATCCATGGAAGTATAATGGAGAACCTTGAATCTCAAAAGGCTTTGCATTTTCTTCTTTTAGAAAGGAATTTAAAGGAAAACTATACCCCCCAAACAATGTAGGTCTCTATTAGAAGATACTGAGTAAAACAGCTCATGTGTAAAACCCTGCTTCATGTAAATGAACCATTATCATAATAATATACTTTTCTAGTAGTATGTGCCATTGGGTAATCATAAATAGAAAATTGCCATTTTAAAAAATAAGGGCCGCCCCCTGAGATCGTAAGATTCACTGTGCACACATACAAACCACATGTAAGGTCACATGAGCCAATTAACAGACAGAGTTCTGCCTTTTGCTTCATCTCTTCTTCCTGTTACAGTTAGTGTTGTAGTATTTCTGGTCAGGTGATCTCTGAGGCAGCACAGATAGAGTCACGAAATGGTGGTTCAAGGCAAGAGATGTAAAAGGGCAATATTTATGTAAATATATATTCCAGTTTGGTAAGATTCTTTAATATGTCATTCAATTTGATATAAACTATGTTTTGCTTAAGTATTCATTTTGGGGATATAGTTTTCCTTTAAGTATGAATGGCCAGTACAATAAATTACATAGGCTATTCCACACAAACAGCTTATTGGGCCTCATTTACAGCACTAACATGAAGAAAAGGGAATGTCCCCAATATAAAAATAATAAAACAGTACAAGTATGAGATCTGTTATTTGGGAACCTGTTATCCAGAAAACTCTGAATCAGGGAAAGGCAGTCTCCCATACACTCCATTTTAATGAATTTAAAAAAAAAAAAAAAAAAAGATTTGCTTTGTATTATCCTACGTAAGTTATAATGAATCCTTACAGGAGGCAAAACAGGTTTAATTAATGTTCAAATATTTTTTAGTAGACTCAGGGGGTTATGTAATAAAAGGCACTAATTTATCCAAGGAGCAGTAACCCATAGCAACCAATCAGAAGGCCCACCTTCCTCCCTTTACGTAGTGCATACAACTTTTGCCCACATGCACACTTTTTGCATTTTGGGGAAAAGGAAACAATGTACATGTATGATTGGACTTGGGCCCAAGAGATGGTCCCCTGCTATAGATTATTATATGCCATAATTACATGTGGTCATCGTCCATCATGTATGCATTGTATTTCACATATGATCACAGAACCCCATTTTGGTAACAGTATAAGTTTAGGTAACCTATGTTGCTGACGACAGACGATAGTTAGCCTGGGCCTCTTTAGAAAAAACAGTCACTTTTGGTTTTTCTGGTAAGGGTTCATTTAAAAAAGAGAAAAAACTGAAAAAAATCCATATTTAACAAATGAGAACATTTGGGCTAAAAAATTAGGAAGATAGCTGCAAAATGTCAGTAGGGTATCCGGTGCTCAAAGCAATGCCATGAATAATATAGATGCAAAAATAGACTGAATTGATTTCCTGCATTATGCCTGGTTAGAATATATGCTGCCAATCAAACACAGCTGGAGGTATAAAAATAATAACAATTTATACAGTGATAAAAATAGAATAACTTTATAGAATATTTTTTATAGATTTTTTTTTTTTTTTTTTTACAAAATACAGTACATGATTGCTAGGCTTATTAGGTTAAATTGTCCAAGTTCTGTTTAAATTGCATTTTACTTTCTTCCTTCTGTTTCAACATGATGCCCTGTCCCTCCTAATGAAAAGCAGCCCAACAGCCCATTACTGTACTTCACTGTAACTACAGCTTAACCCTACCAGAAGCTCTGTATAACACTGTCCTGTAAAGAAGAGGCACATGGATCAGTAGATGGGTTCACCATAAACCATTAGAGTTCCCATGTTACAATGTATAGCATTGTATAGTTTTCTGTCCAGACCTTGTTATTCATTTCTGGTCCAAATGTAATGTAATATAAGTTGTGCAAATGTAAGGTTGATGGCAGAAGAGCTTTATCACCCTCGGGAAATCTCCTGGCAAGTTTCTGAATTTTTGAGAGATTATAGTGGTGTGCCACTGTCTTCAAATGAATGCAAATTGCAAAGGTATTTTGGGCACACTGTCACCTATAGGACAGGAGGTTTCCTGGGGTGACTAATGTCTTATCTGTCATCTCCTTAACACTAACACACCTCAAAAACCTCATCATATCATCATATGTAACAAAGAGATATATTAGAGAGGCATATTAGAGAGATAAATGGATAGTGCATGTACAGTAAATCCCTTTTCAGTATCTTATAAAAGCTGGTTCAAAGCTGACAAAAGGTCAAAGAAACAGTGGAGTGGTTAAAGAACAAAAAGGGTGCCCTACAATGGCCCATTTAAATCAACTTTGTGGCACAATTTATACATGTAGGTGTCTGGAGGGGGGTTAGAAGCAAAATTGCCGGTAAACAGTCAACTAACAACTTCCATTGTTAAAACGGACAGATACTGAAGTTTCCTAACATAAGTTAATGTTGCAATTCATTTTATTTCAGTCATTTGACAAATAACATGTCAAATATTTTGGTATATACTTTTATAAACTACTATATATTAATTATTTTAATCAACAAATTCAATTCTTCAAATCATTTCCTTTTTTCTCTGTAGTAAAATGTTACCGGTGCCTAAGTTGCTTTGGTAAATATCGATGGCAATAATCCTTTTGGGTATATATTATGTTTTTAGTAAGTCTTAAGGTATGGTCATCAAATATCCTCAAAACCCCAGGTCCCAACCATTCCAGATAATAAATTTATATATATATATATGAGCTAAAACATTAAGATGGGCACGCTCATCCTTTTAACCTGAAAAATTTAGCATAACATATTATATATGTGTATAATACACAAAAGACATGAATATCCTGTAAATTATATCCTTATAAATGGTACTTTATGATGTCATCTCTGTCACTTGACTCACTGAAACTTGTGAATTATAATGAATAAAATACTCCCTGTTGCAAAATATGAGGATATTAGAAGTCACCTTGGAGTTAAATGACCTGGCCATCGGCCTCGTGTTTTTATATGGTCACGGAACTCCTTTGTAACTTATAATATCTTATAACATAGCTCTTCATTTTTCTCATGACACAAGATAAAACTCTATACCCTATACATGACAACGTATTAGGCTCCACATATTATATATGACACCAGGTAAAATATCTGCAAATTGGACTTTGCAGCAGCTAAGTCTCTGCTTATTATAGATGACACCAGTAATATCTGTGCATATTATACAGTGTCAGACTGGGGTGCCTGGGGCCCACCAGGAAACCTCATCTCATGGGCCTGCAACCAACAATAAGTGAATTTGTGTTGAGGTCACAAAGGCCCTGGCCTAAGGCCACAAAAAACAGCATGCCGCCCAGCCACTCTCCGGAGGGGACTGGGGAGCGCAGCTCCCCATCGCTACGGTGCAGGTGCGCATGAGCGCTCACAGGAGGGGTGGTATGTGGGCTTGCACTAGGACCGCATGGCCTAGGGGCACCCGCCCAAGAAATCCGTCATTGTATAGCATACTTACATTTTTTTCTCAACAGTGATTGCTAATTTCAATTAGTAAACTTCATTAACTCTGATACTTTCATACAGGCTTCTCTCAGCTTCCTTTGCAACATTTTTCATTATCAAAAACATAAGGGTCAAAACCTGCTCGCTACAAAACCGAGCTAGGCAGTACACACAATGTGAGAGACAACTGGTGCAGCTGTAGTTTACTTTGCTCTACTAGTTATATAGTTTATTAGAATTGAGAAAAAGTCAGTGTCCATCAAGCTCAACCCTTCAGATGATACATCAGTGCATATACATAGATCCACACTAACCAGCTTATATACATGCCTATATACTAGATACCTGGATACTATGCCTTTACAAAAAGAAATCCAAGCCCTTCATAAAAGCATTAAAAGGGTAGTTCATCTTTATGTTCTCAGCAACTTTCCAATTGGTCTTCATTTATTTTGTATAGGTTTTAAATTATTTGCCTTATTCTTCTTACTCTCTCCAGCTTTCAGATAGGGATCAAAAACCCCAGAAGCCAAAAATAGTATTATAATTGTTTCTTTGTATTACTTATCTTTGTTATTAAGTCCCTCTCCTATTCATATTCCAGTCTCTTGTTCAAATCAGTGCATGGTTGCTAGGATAATTTGGGCCCAAGCAACCAGATATGTGCTGAAATTCCAAACTGGAGAGTTGAAGAAGATGCTAAATAATTCAAAACCACAAATAATAAAAAAAATATTAAGATCAATTGCAAATTGACTCAGAATATGATTTCTATATCATACTAGTTAATCTTAAAATGAACAGCGCCATCAACCATTGCAACATCACCTGGCAAGGAATTCCACAGCTTCACTGCCCGCTTTTTCTTTGTTCTTTCCTATTAGTCTATAATGCCCTCTAATGTATTTGTAAAGTGCAACATCCCCACCCAAGCGCCACTTCCCTAGAGAAAACATGCTCAACAATTATGATTTTACCAAATCAGTCTACCAGTGAATACAGAAGAGGGAAATATTTCACTGCATTTGCCACCAAAAAACGCCCGTAGACGCAAAAATAATGTCACACTGTTTAAAAATTGTCACGTGAAAAACAGCCTATTGACTTCAATATGTTTAGAGAATTTTTTTTTTGTTTTTTGGGGAGTCAAAATGGGTCAAATTTACTCTACAGTTTACTACAGTGAAACTTTATTTTAAGAGGAAATAAACATCTATATAACTACTGAGTTATATGTTAGACAAGTCTGCTGTAATATTTTTGTGTCTGCTTATCCCCACACTAATAACAGATTGAACATTGAAACATATTTTTTTAATTACTTTTTTTTATTTGTATATATAAAAAAATACAAAAGAAGTGTTTGTAATGGAGAGAGAAACAGTACAGGTTAATTTATTTTTAAAGTAAAGAAAAAACTTGCCAGATTCAATGTCAGTACCTGATGCTGCAGAAGGAGAAAATGAAATTTTTGGAATAATCAGTCATTTAGACGTTTTGTCCTGCCGGTCTCCTTACAGTCTCTCCAACTGTTCCAATTTTTTTGGTTTGTAAGTAGGCATTTTGGCCATTTGGTGAAGTTTTCTTTGCATGTTGAATGGGACGAAACAAAAGAATGTCTGCCTTATAAATTGTTAAACGCTAATCCAAATCAGGGTGTAAATGGGAAAGGAGGAAAAATAGGCACCTTGTATTAAGGTTAATCAAACACTGGGTGACACCACTTTAACCAAAGATACTACACCATAGTAGTCTCTAATCTTTGTTGCCACAGGCGCTGGTCTTGATTTTTGTATTGAGCCTGATGCTGCAGGCTGCAGCAGTGGACAAATGGAGGCTTCAGTATCAGCACAGCCAGTAATTGTCAACTCTGTTGACTGTAGTAACTTATAGCAGTATCCAGTTAGTAGGTAACCCTTTTTGCTCGCAGTTCTGCTACCAGCCGTCCAGCCCAGGCCCTTACCACTTTCCAGAGCCGCTCAGTCACAAAGGTACTTGTTGCTGCAGGCTCATGCGCACATGTGAAATTATGTCACTCCAGAATGGGTTGTTGTTATGTGCAGATGCAGCATTGCTAGCCAGCTTTATGTCTGGGTGACTGGGTCCCCTCCAAGACGTGCCATTTGCCAGACAGTGTGAGTGCAGAGTGAAGGTCAAGTGGGCAGGTTGGCTGTCAAGCGGGCTGGTGGGCTGGGAGCCAGTGGGCCCACTGGTATTAACGGAGCGGCTGCCTCTTGCACAGGATGCACTTCACTACCAATGTAAATAGAGGGCCTAGGGCCCAACAATTTTCACCCAGTATCCTGGCAGGCCAGTCCAAACCTAATATTATACTTCACCAGAATAGCTCTACAAAATGCATATATAAACAAATAGACCATTTCAACTACCAGACATTACTCTGAATATTGTATATTAAACAGAAAAACATTATATTTTACTCTAGTAACATACAATTCACTGTACATTATAAAACAATGCGTACATTTCTATATGTATGCAAAAAACTTGAGAAACAACTTAGACTGCACAAGAAAAAAGCCCTATACTTTATGCTATACCTGGTACCAGATACACAGCAACACTTACACTGCCCTACATACTGTATAGTGGGCGTAATTTAATTTTGAAATGGGGAAAAAATGCTTCTTGATCAGTATGCTGAGGTTTCCCCTGTCCCATGGGTCCATTTACTGGTCATTTTCAGAATGTACTTGGTTCAGGTTTGTTTCTGATTTTTTGATATTATTTTTATTTGACTTTGACTGTGTTCCTAATCTTCCCAAATGTATTACACCTGACTTTGGTATTTAATGGCACTTTATTATTTAAGAATAGTGATGGGCGAATTTATTCGCCAGGCGCGAATTCGCGGCGACAAAATTTATTTTTCTCGAAAAAACGGATGCCTGCGTCAAAAACGAGATGCCGGCGCCGTTTCGCGAATTTCGCGCGAAATTCGCAAATTTTTCGGCGAAGCGAAACGCCGCAAATTCACCCATCACTATTTAAGAATATAATTTAATACAAATGTATGCATCCTTTTATTCAAAAGCAACATTAGATAAATTTGCTGTTGCATGACCCAAACATCCCTCTACCAAACTAAAGGATAGAGTACTGTATGTTGGGGGCTGGTCTCTGATATCTAGAGTACAGAATGTAGCCTAAGCACTCTTTAGTTACTTGCTAATTATCAATATCAATGTATTATTGCTAAGGAATGCTTCTAGGTAAATATTTTTGGCAAGCAACTTACCAATACGTTATACTTCAAAATGTTTATCAACGTCTATTAAAATTCATAATCAACCCTGTTTATTTCAGATCACACCTTGTTTTCTACAGTTTAGAAGAAAGTTCATGCAAACTTTTATGCGCTCCAGATTCTCACTGAAATCATCATCCTCCATACGATTTGAAAAAAAAAAAAACCTCTCTGTATCAAAAGGGACCAGATGGTGTCTCATATTATTCCATCATTTGCATACCATGTGCAAAACCATGTTTAAAATGTAGAAATATATTCTTTATGCCAAACAAATTTTCAATATTATTAAGAAGTGTAATTACATACTAGAATTTTGTTTACTATATATATACATATAAATATATATATATATATATATATATATATATATATATATATATATATATATATATATATATATATAGATATAGATATAGATATAGATATAGATATAGATATAGATATAGATATATATATATATATATATATATATATATATATATATATGTCTAAGAGTGCTAGCCGAAACATTAGCTTTTTGCTCCAATAAACACCAGAATTTTTGTATTAAGTCCTGTAAGTGCGAACTTCTATCTACGTTGTACCGTATTTTCTGGCTATTGCACCCAGGCACAATATACCTACCATACAAGTAGTGCCGGCATCCATTGCTCTATGAATTCTATTTTATAGTATGTCATGAGTAAAGCATCTGAGTGATGTGCACTCATGTATTATAAATGCAATGCTTCCTTTTTATAAATAGGCCACAGTTAAAAAATAAACTATACAGAAACATCACTTATGATGTGGATAAAACAGTCCTGTTTTGCAGATTTCTCATACTGGTATGGGACCAGTTATCCAGAATGCTCCGGACCTGGGGTTTTCCGGATAAGGAATCTTTCTGTAGTTTGGCTCAGCATACTTTAAGTTTACAAAAAATCCATTAATTAAACCAGATATGATTGTTTTGCTTCCAATAAGGATTAATTATAACTTAACTGCGATCAAGTACAAGGTATTGTTTGATTATTAGTGATGGGCGAATTTGGGCCGTTTCGATTCGCCGAAAATAAATTTGCAAAACGGCGAATAATTTGCAAAACACAGCGGCAGTTTCGCAAATTTATTCACCAGCGGTAAATCGCGGGAATTCGCCACAATTTCACGCCTGGCGAATAAATTCACCCATCACTATTGATTATTACAAAAAACTTTTAAAAAACTTTTAAAATATTTAATAAAAACAAAGTCTATGGGTCTAAGGGTTTCTGGATAACCAATCCCATACCTGTATATGTGTTACTTGCCTCAGTTATAGAGCTTTGATCATTGGAAGTTCATTAAATATAACTTGTGTGGGGTATGAACCAATACTACTTCTATTCATGCCTTATTTGCTTATATATATATATATATATATATATATATATATATATATATATATATATATATATATATATATATATATATATATATATATATATATATATTGATAAAGGTCCCAAAGAGGACCAAAATGTTGGCTTGGTTATATGTGTATATAAATAAATAAATATGTGAATCACAAAGGAAGTGCTTGTCTGGGAATCGTTTGCTCCAGATTGACTACATAAATGATATTGACCGTGCACCCCGCAGGCTATTGCAGTAAGAGTGCATAAGTATTACAGACAAATTAAACTTACAAAGAGTACATACTTTACAGTCTGTGGCTTACATTCCTGCAGTAGCTCTGTAAACATGCTGCAATATCTTGTTGCTCCATAATGTTTAACTAAGCAATTGTCTGTCAGTCTCTGTACTAGTAATAATGCTAGAGAAGTGGGGTCAAAGACAGAAGAATAAAGGGGGTCATGGCTTCATAAATGCTACCTTTGCTACCAATGAATAGAATGGAAATTGAATCTAAATATAGAATGATAAATTGCTTGGTTACTGAAATAAGAATCTGTTATAAACAGGTTCTTTATAAAATTACGAATTAAGCTAAAGTCAAATGTGTATTACCCAAGGTCTTAAGAAACCCCTGCAGAAATGCAGTTTCAAATATTATTCTAGCTCTGTCAACACACACACACACATGCACAAGTCCTGTACAAGAATGTTACAAGATCAATACCGATACACACAGCAATTATTTATAACAGACTTTCTATATTCTCTTAGCTTTGAGCATTTGCAGTATGTGTCAAGATACAGTATGTGCAGGCTATCTCATCAAGTCATGAGATGTATAGAATCAATCAGGTGATTACCGTGTATCAACAACTGTCAAGCTGAAAAGCAATTGGAACGTCTAGGCAACTAGACTAGAGTGAAGATAGTTTGATTACATTTCAAAAGATAAATGTTGAAACTGTCCCTCAGTTCAAAAGATCACTAATGGTACCATAATTTGGGCACGGTTTGTAAATGTTTTCAGCTGAGATATATTTCACCGGCCAGTCTTTCAGGCATAAAGGACTGGACAGGAATGCTAAAATGAAAGCTGGTGTTGTGTAGAAGAATACATGGTAACAATGATGAATCCATAGTAAAGTTGTTTTTATTTTGTAGATGTACTTTGTACTTGATGGTAACTAAGTTGCATGAATCCATACTGGTGGCAAAACAGTCCTATTGGGCTTATTTAATGTTTAAATTATTTATTTAGCATATGGAGAACCAAATTACGGGAAGACCCCTTACCCACAGGTCCCAACCATTCCAGATCAGTGATATTATGCCTATACAGGTATGGGACCTATTCTCCAGAATGCTCAAAACCTGGGGCTTTCCGGATAATGGGTCTTTCTGTAATTTGGAACTTCATACCTTAAGACTACTAAAAACATTAAATAAACCCAATAGGCTCATTCTACTTCCAATAAGGATTAAATCTTAGTTTGGATCCAGCACAAGCTTCTGTTTTATTATTGTAAATAAAAAGAAAATCATTTCAAAAAATTTGGATTATTTGATTATAATGGAGTCTATTCCTTAACTTTCTGGATAACGGGTTTCCGGATAATGGATCCAATAACTGTACAACAGAAGAGATATGATTCTGCTTAAATGAATTACTGAGATTGTTAGCTGTTACAGATCAGATTCAGTAATTATAAAGCCACATTAAACTGCTACCTCCAAGTTGTTGATAGAGCATACTTTTATAATATATTAGGAACCTTTTCATCCATGGATATTAGAACATTTAGCAACAGGCACAGGCCAGTTTGTTTTGGGTATGGTGACCTTTGGCAAAAAACCATATGTTTGCTTTCAAATAACAGAACAGGCAATGCTAACTACTGATTGTTATGGGTTACTAGTGTACCCTGTGTAAACAGTTATATAGTGTATCTTGCCTTTAAATAAATGCAGTGATTGAGATTAACAGAGTTTATTTTAAAAACATCCTTATTGAATTTTATTTTTTGTATGTGTTAGGTAGAAGCAACACCTTCATATTCCTTAAACACTTTTCTCCTCTTACTATTTCAAAATGTTTTTTTTTTTGCATAGGGCTTTAGCTATAATTTCATTTTACTTTCTGATTCTCAATTTAGAAATGAATTATTTAGCTCTCAAAAGTTTTTCCTTAACAGCAACTTACATTTTTGCAAAGGGTGCCCGTGAACAGTACGAGAAGCTGTCTAACATGTATAATCACATGAACAAGCTGTACGATAATTTGGGAGACTACCTCACCTTCGATACCAAAGCAGTGAGTGTGGAGGAGTTCTTTGGAGATCTCGGCAGTTTCCGGACCTTATTCTTGGTGAGTGACCAAAAAAACAAAAAAAAAATTGTGAAGAATTATTATGCTGTTGGTTTTACAACAGGACAAATATGTTGTGTTTAGTGGTTCAACCTGGAATTTGAAAAACAGTATAGGTAATATTATTTTCCTTGCACTGGCTTGCTTCCTGTTCCTATACATTTAAAGGTAGTATTCTCCAGATGTACAGTAGTTGTCCCTGAAACTTTCTTTTCAGAGGAGACAATACTTGAATAAGAAGCCTCTGTAGTTGTATCATGTTTATTATATATAACCAGGCACATTCGCTTTTCTAAGACCAACATGGAAACCAGCAAGTCACAAGACTGTGACACTTGGATGCTGTCTTTAGAAATGTGAAAGAAAGGGAAAAAAAATGAAAGCTAGGTAGGAATATGAATGGAGCAAGAGAGTCAATTGGAAACAATGGAAAGAGGTCTCCATGTGAAAGGTTACCAAGGGCCCGGGTGACTGTATGGAGAACTGAAGAAGACGTGAAAGAAAGGTAAAATGGGTTCCACTCAATAGAAGGTTATACATATTAATGTTAACCTAAATGACAGTCAATGTTTAAAAATACATAAGTGCATGGTTATATATGAAGGATAAATGTAGTATATATACTACATTTAGGAAAGTGTTGCTGATTGTTTGATAGAAAAACGTTGTGGTTGAATGAAAGGGATCTCTTTTGTGAGAAAAGGAAAAACTAGGGAGGAGATTTATTATGGGGTGTAAAAAACGGCAGACTCATTTGCCATACATCTCCAGGTATTTGCATGTAGAAAATAGAGTAAAAATGGTGTAATTTTTTTGCATGCTTTTTTTGAGCAACTTCCGCCAGACATAGGTCTGAAGCAGTGTAAAATAATGGCGGAAAAATCTGACATTCATACAGCGTAAATATCACACACCTTCAGGCCCGGATTTGCGGCAAGGCCGCATAGGCCCGGGCCTAGGGCGGAAAAAAATAGGGGCGGCATGCCGCCCAGCCGCATTATGGGGACGTTCGCGTCCCCATTCAATTACACCAGATGCGCCGGCGTTTTTTCGCCGGCGCGCTGGGAAGGCAGGCGCTAGGACCGCGCGGCTGCCTGGTCGGACCGCATGGCCTAGGGGCGGCCAGAGAAGAAATCCGGCGCTGCACACCTTGATTATTTTACACAGCTTTTTACACCATTTTTCTGGCTAATTTAGTTTAACACAACATAATAAATACACCCCCTAATGATTTGCCTTTAGATTTTGTAAAGACAGATCGTGTTATTGTTTACATATACAGTAATAAGGGGATTGTTTTATATATATTTATAGTGGAAATTTCTGATCAAAATTAAAAGAAAACTTGGAGAAAACAAAATACAGTTAACATGATTTATCCATGATTAAGACAAAATATGAAAAAAATACTCATCATCTCTCAGCTGCAACACACCAACGTACTAGGGAACATGGGAGAAAATGTATTTTCTCCCGCTCATCCTGATTAGCTATGTAATTGTGTAATATGGAATTTTGCACAGTTTTTGTGGGTTATCTTTTATTAGCTAGTCACTGTGAAAGCTAATAACAAGTCATATTTAGGCAATAGTTGACAGAATATGCTTACTAAATACAAATAAATAAGTGCTTGAGAATCCACATAGAGGATGTAATCAAAGTATCTCCCTCAACTGAAGTTCTATACAGAAGAGTATTTGGTATATTCACTCAATGTTAAGCAGCTAATATGGCCTGATAAGCTGGCCTGAAATAACAGATATAGAAACTGCCTCTTAAAGGTGAATAGTAGTAGTTATTCCTGCATTTTGTATGTTAGTACCAGCCCTTTAGATAAAGATCTGTGCCTCTGAGGTTGTCTCTAGTAGGCTTTCTTCTTCTTAGGGACTAATTTGCAATAAGATGTATATATAGAATATTTAAGGCATGATACACATTATATGGCAGCTGGGAAAGCAGGGCAAATTCTATAAGAATTGAATTATCAGCCATGTAGCATTAGCTTCAGGTGAACCTAATTTTTTACCTGATGATTTGTTGTGATGACCTCTACAATCAACTTTTTAACAGCAGCTAAGAACACACTGAGCATGTGCATTGTCACTGAAACTTTAAAGATGCCAAACCTTTAGTCTGGTGCAGTAAGTGCATTGTATAAAATACATCATTTCTAGCTATATTCATTTTTAGGGTTTAGATCTCAATTATTGGTTGCCCTTACATATAGCAATGACTGGGTATTAAAAACAGGTAAGACTTTTCATCCATACTATTGCATGACTGGTCATCTTTCAAGGAATGTACTAGTGGTGTGTGAGTTGAGAAATTCTCCCCAGCCCCAAAGTGACATCACTTAAATCAGAGACGGGTACAAGTCTATAAATTTAGGGGCCAAAAGCCAGCAGTGTTAGGAAGATTTTTTCAGCCCAAACCCTTCCGACCATAAAGGAAACATGTTTGCAATATACTGTATAAAAGAAGCATGTTTGCAATATACCGTATATACTCGAGTATAAACCGTCCCGAGTATAAGCCGAGGTACCTAATTTTACCTCCAAAAACTGGGAAAGCTTATTGACTCGAGTATAAGCCGAGTTTGAGAAATGCAGCAGCTTCTGGTAAGTTTCAATCAAAAAATTGAGGGTTTCTGCTCCCATTGGAGGTGCCAGCTTCTCGTTTTTTGATGCTGGCGACCATTCTTGGACGCCAGCGAATATTCTTGGAGAGTCACCGGCGACCGTTTTTGCACTTGACCCGAGTATAAGCCGAGGTAGAGTTTTTGAGCATATTTTGGGGGCTGAAAAACTCGGCTTATACTCGAGTATATACGGTACTTTATTTAGAAATCCAGTGCTGTTTTTCTAAAATAAGCAATCTTCTGCCGACTTTCATCTCCTCTCAGTCTCAAATTTGCATACTGAAATCCTTTGACAGCTTCACGGCCGGAGGGCCAGAGTGGTGTGAAAAGATCAGATACTCTGCATTCTGAAGGGCAGGGAAGCATAGCAGGGCTGTTATCTATGTGTTTATTTATTGTTGAGGCTAACTTCAGTGAGAAATATTTCCCTGATCTGCTTCCCTGCTCTTTGGATTGCAGAGTATATGATCATTTTGTACTACTCCAAAAGTCTGGCCGTGAAGCTGTCAATGGATTTCAGTGTGCAATTTTGAGGGTGAGAGGAGACGAAAGTCGGCAGAAGATTGCTAATTTTAGAAAAAATGACACCAAATTTCTAAATAAAGTGTGTTGCAAACATGCTTCATTTAAGGAGGAGAAGAGGTATTTGCAATATTATTTTCTGACTTTACATCCCCTTTAAAGTCTTTACAAAAATTCCCATAGAACAAGACAGGTCAGAGTTGGAAAAATATTGGAAAATATCATATTTTCCTTCAAGAAGCCGACATTGTCCAAAATTCAGGTTGAAGCTCACTGACCATCTCCTGGAGCTACATAATTTGTTTTTACTTGGTATAAATTAGAAAAGAATTGCTCATGAATCAAAGCAAAATGTTTCCTCTTCTTTCTTGGAACTTACAAAACAGATGAAGTAAATCTTTAAATGCAATAAATGCATTTAAGCAACTTCTTGCTGCCAAATTATTTTTATATTTTATAAGTGTGACATATTGTTTATAAAAGAACAGTGGAAAGAGCACTGTTACAATTTCAACTCAGAAACAAATATAATATTGATCGTTTCAGAAGAGTAACAGTGGAGCAGAAATTCTTTTCAATTGAGAAGCAGCATTTTAGTTCATAATTTTCCACTAAATTTGAAAACTGCAAAAGAAAATGTAAGGCTTTGCTCATTTCTTTTGCCTGGAAATCATATTTCGGCATCACAAAATGCATGTTAATTTATTAAACGATTGCTGGTGGTGGAACATTACAGTAGTTCCACCCTGCTGAGTCATTCATGGGTGGCAAATATGTGACTTAGTTACCAAATATATATGCTTTCTTTGCATATCATGGCATAAGAAACATTGATAATTATGAAAAATGCAGTTTTGTTACATTTCTTGTTTCCTCTTCTATTATTTCTATTGCCTTCACCTATTCTTCCTGAACTCCTTGATGGGGAGCTCTCTCTCCCACTGGCAATGTCCAGGATGCATTCCTGCAATCATTCCATTCTTTTTATGTTGAAATATTTATTCAAGCATTTTGTTTGCAGCCGAAACATTTCTTTTGTCTGTACACCTATTGATTCTATTGATTTCATGTTTTGCTCATGCGAGAGGAAGCGGCAGGTAGTCTGATGGCTCAGAATCGAGCGCTATTGTTCTTGAAATAGATAAGGAATTTTCAGCTGTTGCTCTTGGTAGGAGATGCACCAAACAAACGCTAATGTGCAGAGATGCAGGCATTACAAATCCAAGTCAGAGAAAGAATAAAGAAAGTTTTCAAAGTGTTTTTGTGGCAGTAACTATGAGTTTTACTGACAAATGAAAAACATCTGAAAAGACGACTGAAAAAGGACAGTTGAAGGACTAGAGGGCTGATTTAAGTGGGTTATCAGAATGGTTTTCTAGACCCTAATCTGGCATCTTGCAAGTGACAAAAGCACATCCCTAAGATGTTAGCCAGCTAGGTTCATCTGTGTTCTTCATGACCACCTAACCTTTTTTTCAACTGGAACTCCCTTTTTAATTTAATGTTTGAAAATGAATTGAAAGTTTTTATACTTATTTGGATGAATCTATTTTCTGGTACATGTAGTTATTTTGCATTATGATAGGGATTTTAGATGTACACTCAGAACACATTGTAGAGTATATTGTAAAGTATAGTAATCTAGTTATACCCAGTTATTGGATCCATTATCTGGAAACCCGTATTACGGGAAGACCATCTCCCATAGACTCCATTTTATCCATATAATCCAAATTTTAAAACTATTTTCTTTTTCCCTGTAATAATAAAACAGTACATTGCACTTGATCCAAATCAATATATAATTAATTCTTTTTTGAGGCAAAACCAGCCTATTGGGTTAATTTAATGTTTTAATGATTTTCTAGTAGACTTAAGGTATGAAGATCCAAATTATGAAAAGAACCATCATCCAGAAAGCCCCTTATTTATTCTTGATAACAGGACCCATACCTGTATTACATTTAATATTGTCTCATAGAAAACAATAAATACTCAATTTTCATAAATGTTAACATTTCTTTAGCATAATCCCTTCTAAGGCATGTATACACATACAATTAAAATTGAACATATTACAGTACTTTGTGGTTTGTAATTTGATTTTACAGTCTACAGTCTTCAGCTGTGCAACCATGAATAAAACCCAACAGCCTTTGTTTGTAACAGAAGGAATCCAATCCTTTGCTGAGATAATCTTTTTGGTAGCACTAGAATTTTTGGAAAAGGACATATTTATAGCAAAAGACAAAAAACTCATAGAACTTAGCCCCCACTTGTGGATGATTACACTGGTGAGAGGCACAGTTGTTGTGTGTACAGGCAAAAAGTTTATCAGACACACAAGGAAACAGAGAGAATACTAAATGAAAGCTTCTCAGCACAAACAATCAGGGACAGCTTTAGATCTATATAAAACACCCAAAGCACAAATGAATCTTTGAAAACAATAATTTCACTATTTATGTTCTTTATCCCAGTACAAAATTGAAGCATATCAGAAAGATGACATTCTCTCCTATGAGATGTAGGGTGTCTTCAAAATCTGTTATAGTAAATTACATTGCCCCCCCTCCCATTTTCATTGTCCAAAGCAATCAGTGTCATTCACCAAACTAACTTTTGTTCTTCCGATCAAATCTTCTCAGAGTGAGAAAAACAGGAATGGCTCCCTGCTGAACCATGGACTTCCTCTGACAATATGGCATTTCAGCAAAATGTTCTTTATAAATAAGTAATTACTGCATTATTCTTGAGTGGCATGGGGAAAGGAAAGACAGCATGGGACGAGAGCTTGTACTTCTCAATGATTTTGTGTTGCCTTGCGTTTATTGATTACTAGCAGATCAGTGAAAAGTAATACCTGCTTATAGATACAATGCTCAGTGTTTGATGCTCAACTACAAAGTTCACTGGGGATCTTAGTTCAACAACAGCTAGAGGGCACCACTAGGGTCATCCTTCTTAAAGCAAACTATCATTTCAATAAGGTGTGTCGAATCTAAGAACAAAATACAATTTTGCTTGGAATTGCAACTCAAAGCAACATAAGGTAAGTGTATTCAACAACCCTAACCTAATCCTCCAAACACCTTATCTTATATAGCAACTGCCAATTTTGCCAAAAAAGTTTCCAGAGTACAATGAATTCTGTTTATCTTGGTGGCACTATATGTATTTCTGTCTGTTTCTGTCTATGTGTAAATGCAGGATACCTAAACTACTAGACCTAAACTACCATATGGAAAAGAAAGTGTCCCTGAAATAATTCCCCAATCTGGCATCTGTGGTGCAGCTAATTTTGAAAGGATGGAGGTGAAAAATAATTGTATTTTGTCAGTAAATTAATTGCCAACATAAAAGCGTAATTAATTAGCCATTGACAGCTTTTAGTTATTGGATGAAACGTGCATTGGGTGCTAGTGGGATTTTTTTAAATAGTCAAAATTATCTTTTAAATTTGGCCTTGCATTATCCATACAGTTAGCATCACAGGTGCTCTGGCAAAAATGTGACAGTTTGTTTTCTGCAAGTGAAATACAACCTGTGTAAAATAAATGTGTGAACCTGCCTGAAAATGTGTTAAATACCCATAAGGCTGTAATATACAGATTGCTAATTAGGGGAAAATGATTACACAGATGTTACAGATTGCTTTGAGGGCCTAAGTAAATGAACCCATTTTATTTTCACAAATAGAAACATGAGATAGGATTATGTACCCAATGAGGTGCATTAAATACTCTGTAAAAAGTTCTACAGTCAAAACTAGACAATGTACAGTTCAAAATAAATTTTAAGCCCAAACTTTAGTTTTGTCTAAAAGAAAAAGTAATCAGTTATAACAGAGCTTCTTTCATATATCGATAAAAGGCATTTTGCCTAGGGCCCACCATCAGCCTCTTCTTCATCTGTAATAACTTTTAATTAAACAGCCCCAGAAATTTCAAATGCCCGATTTTATCCAGTTACAACATTTTAACCATGTTTTTCATTGTTTGTTTTTTTTACTTTTCATTTGGAAAATTATAACATTGTTGCAAAAAAGCTGAGACAGCCCAGAAGTGGGCTTTCAATTTTTGCTTGATATCCAGCAAAAGTCAGTGGATTGCTATCTGGAATACGTGACCACCACAATATCATTTTTTTCATTACAATCCATCTTTGCAGGGTCATATTTATAATGATTATCATTGATGGGTGATTGATTTGGTCAAACAACTAAACCCCATAGGGGCCCTATGCACATCCATCACAACTGCGTCCATGAGCCTTCCCACTTGCCCTCTGAAAATATTATACTGGGTATTAGTTGGAGGTGCAGGTTTTGGTGGCCTGTGTATGACCAAATTTAGTTCTAGAAAATGCAGTCACAAGACACAGCAAGAATAAATCAAATTACATATTTTTCTCCCCTCCCTCCACCTCAAACATAAATAAGCATGAGGTCTGCTGTTCTGGGCAGGCAACACAAGAGAATAGTAATAAAGACAGCGCCATAAATAATACTGATTCTTAAAAGTACTTTAGATGGTCAATTTAGTTGGGTTATTTATATAACATCTGTAGTTTCTAGAAGCCTAATATACAATTTGCTCAAGCACTAGAAATAAATATGTTTTTGTTTGAGTGTATTAAATAGGGAGGCAGAGTGGGGCCCATAAATGGGATATTGTCTCTAGGTAACAATTGCAGCCCTGTGTTTTATTGGTGGTATAACATATATAGTAACATAGTAAGTAAGGTTGAAAAAAGACACACGTCCATGAAGATCAACTTTTTTTTTTACCTGCCTAACTGCCAGTTGATCCAGAGGAAGGGAAAAAAAATTCCTTCCTGAATCCAAGATGGCAATCGGACCAGTCCCTGGATCAACTTGTACTATGAGCGATCTTCCATAACCCTTTATTCCCTCACTTGTTAAAAAGCCATCCAACCCCTTCTTAAAGCTATCTAATGTATCAGTCTGTATGAGCTGAAGACCCTGCACAAATGGTATAAGGGGAGCTGAACAAGGATTTGCTAAAAGAAAATGTAAACTTTAACATACAGAGGGAAAAATAACATTTGTCTAAAAATTAAAAATGAAGGGGGAATGTAATAAAAGCTGGTAACGTAAAAAATATTCGCAATGCTAAAAGTTATGCCTTTGTAAGAACAAATTAGCGAATTTAATATAGTGATATAGAGATAACGTTTGCGAAAATCCGCAAGTTGAATTAGCATATTTACGTCCCTTCGCCATAGCGCAACTTTGCCTGGCATAAGGGTGCGAAGTAGCGCTAGAGTAGGTCCACTTCGCTAGCGAATTTACGCCAGCTCCCGTTAGTTCACCCTTGGACACCTTCAAGCACTTCTTAAAAGTGGGCAATGCACAATTAAAATTCACAATGCGCTATTAAAATTTGCAATGCAATAACAGTTTAAGGAACAATATTGCATTGCAAAATGCTAATTTTATTTGTGCAAATTGTTTTGCTCTTTGCGACTTTTATTACATTCCCCCATATATGTTTTAAACAGTACTGGCATCCCTATGTTTCAGAGTCATTGAGTAATCTATATGGATTTGAAAATATTAAATCTCTATCTGTGTGTTTCTATTTTAAGTTAATTTAAATGTAAAGGAAAATATAATCCAACTAAAACACATCTGATCAAATTAATGTGGAAAAAAACAGTTTTTAGAAGTTACAATCAAAATCCCTTGTGTAGCTTTACTGTTGATAATTATACATTTCACACATCTTTTTACTAAAAGCCACCTTGTTTTTGGTTCATTGCCTCTGGAGTCATGGGCATAGGCAGATGGTTTTTCCATCTTTATTTAAGTAATAAAAATTGGGGTCTCCCAACCACACGTTCAGTGTGACCTTGCACTCAAAATTGCTGTGTTCCATGAATTTGTTATCAACTCTCTTCCCATATCTCCTACACAGTAAAAAAATAAACTTCCAAAGCTCAAAACAAGAAATGCCACTAACAGACAAATGTTTCCTCGTGTGCTACAAAAAAAACATAGTAGTAAATTGATTACTATAAGTTAGTTAGAAATAGATTACATTGTTTTCTGTGTGACTGTTGCATAAGGTATCCCAAACCCATAACAAACAAAGGTCCTGGGCTTGGCTCTCGCTTCTGCCTATAACAGCCATCTTTTGCTTCAGGAGGAGTCCTCCGCTACTTGGATGCCAACAGGTTTTATAGTGAGAGGACTAAGGAGAGTGTTCTGGGCAGACAAGGGAACCAAACATGAACTAGAGGAACAAGGAGCGTAGTCAAGGTCACATGCTGGGTCAAACGAACATTATTGCAGTACCAAAGCAGGGTCCAAGAGAATGGTCAATAAATGGACAAAGATCAGACCAGGCAGCAAACTATGGATGGTCAAGAACAGGCTAGGCCAGGAACAGACAAAACTAGACTAGAAATCACACCCAGGAACTATTGAAAATAGACCTACATTGGGCAAGGAACAATTGCATGTGACCTTTTAAATATTTGAATCTTGCACCAAACGCAATGACTTTGGACGTGGTGCTCTCATCAAAACCCCGAAGTGATGCAATCGTGTGTCAAAAGAGATTCATTGCACAACTGAAGAGGAGGCACCACTAGACCACCAGGTATTCTCACAGTTACAAGAAGGCCAATATGCACCTATAGGAATCAATAAAACCCATTCTAGTTATTAAAATATAGCATCTCCAGTTCTAAGGTCAAAACATATTAGGTGAAATGATTTATTATCCCCTGGGGCGCAAGTGCTTATGCTCACTTACCAGGTGCCTGGGCCCCGGGCTGCTCTCTACACTGAGCACTGGAAAAATCAGGAGATACATCTGAGTGCTGTTACTGACTGCACCTTCAACCACTCCCTAACTTGCACATCTGATCCCTGCTCCCCGACTTATCTCTCTAGAGATACTTTTCCCTCTAGAGCACATGGCTTTTCTGGGCCTTGCTGTACCCAGGCTCCCCTGGGTACACCCAGCTGGATCAGCATCCAGAAGCCAAAGAGGAATATCCACCCCTTCTCACTCACTAGCTCAAGTGTGATAGGAAGTGGTCACAGCACCTCCTGACCAATAGCACAACTATGCAAATTAATATCTATCTAGCTACATGGGCATCTGCCCAGCAACTAGGGAAATGAGGAAGGGTAGGGAATTAAAGCCATAGGGGCACATTAACCCTATGGGCCTCTACAGGTAGGATGTTGGAGAGTGGGGCATACATGCCACCTGCCATACTTTTTGAATAATACCCAATGCAGGTAGTGTTCTATCCACACTGTGTTTTTTAACGCAAAAAATAATGTGATATTTTGGTCCCACAATTTTCTATCCTGTACCTTTACTGACACATTTGTATTTTAATTTTTGCATGCCATGTCATGTAGCTCAATAGATAATGTAGGTAAGACTCTATAATTTACAAGGTTTTATTGCAAGTTTATTAACATTCAGGACACCCCCATATTGCATTAATAAGTATAGTTCTTTATTAGCTAGTGAGCATTTCAAATCTGTACATTTTCTTTAAACGTTTGCAGGGAGGTGGAAAAATCAGGCAGCAGTAAATGATTCATGTATCTCTAATGGAAACTGAGTGGTACCAATGTCAACTCCTCTTAGTCAGGCAATAAAGACAACGAATTGCAGGTCAATGCACTGGTTGTTTATGTTGTTCATAACACAGTGGTGTCTGATTGGGTAGGACATTAATTAATCTAACTCTCAGCAGCCAATACTCTAGTCCTTTAATGGTATTCCAATGAACGCTAGCTGTAAACTGAATTGATTAGGTGAATGCTTTCAACCTCCAAAAGACCACACACATTTTAAGATTTGCTCCCTGACACAGTTTATAGTTGGAAAAATCCATTTTACTGCTGTACGCTAAAAGCAATTAAAAATCATTAGCCTTTTCCTGTGGTAAGTTAATTTTGGGACTCGAGAAAAAAAATCAAAATAAGAAGAAAAATATAGCCATTGTTTAAAAACAAAATAATAATGTATCCACACACAATGGAAAAAAAACAAAGAAAAATTGCAGCATAAGGTACATTAATAAATTGCTTGTCACTTAATTACAGTGCAGAGTAACAAACCAGGCAAGAAAAAACTTGGCCGCAAAGATACTGATTGATTACATTTTCATTGTGCCTTTGAATGGGCTTTTAGATGTAAACTGGATTCAGTGTCCCTTTTCTTGCTGTATCTGGTACATTTAAAGCTACATTTTCCAGCAGTCGAAAGAGGAAATCTGCCCTTTGCAACTGTTGCTAAGAATGGGCTACACATCAATGAGTGCCAAAGAAAATGTCTTCCCCCAAGGGAAGGTGTAAATATAAAACATTTAGCAAATGTTGATAGGGAGCCAGATGGAGTTAAAAGATAGTTGTTCTTTAGAATTTACGAGGCTATTTGCAAATATGCGCATCTACAAGTTTCTTTCTGTGGGTAATCTAGCTTTAAATAGATCATTTCACTATCATCATCATAATCATCAAAGTAGTTTGTTTGGGTAGGTCTAGACTGTCCACCATATTCTTAACTATTTTTTGTGTTATCATATATAATGGGTACTTTTGCAAATCACTAAATACACTTACTTACACTAAGATACTGTATCACACTTGGCTATTATGTCTGTTTCCATAATTGTTGCAAACCTGTTTCCACATATTTATCCACATATTTATCCAGAGTTAAAGGGCACTTATCAAAAAGGTTTCCTCCCTGGAGGTGCAGGCTAATAGATCCCGAATTCCAATTGGGGAAACTACTGTCTTTTTTTTTTTTTGTACGGATAGTTTAGCATTTGTGGAGGGCATTAAAAAACAACTGGATTGGGGTTTTTGTTACCTTGCACCTTTGGTGGGCAGAACAAAAATGTTAATTATTGATGCATAAGGGAGCTAGCTTGTTTATTCAGAGCTTGTATAGTATTCTGCCTCTAGGCATGGGCATGTGCTGTAGGCTTATGGAGATTGGAATACATAAACTTTCCATCCCTGTAGTCTGATCTGTTGAACCTGGCTAATTTGTAAGTGTTATTTGGTGCATGGCCTCAGCAGTGATCTAAAAATTGTGTCTAAATGGATCCTTGCTTATCCTTCTACAACAAATAGAAACCTGCAGGGTACAATAGTTTTTCCCACAACTCTCTAAACACATAAAAGATGTCCAGAAACAAAGATGTGCTGAAAACTCTAAAAATACCAACCAAAAATTAATTTTCATTTTCACGTAGTACATTAACATCCATACTATATATAGTATTTGCTATGCCCAGTTCCAGTAATGCTGAGTGCAGTTTTTTGCCCTGCTCCTTTTGTCAATATGGTTATTCCCTAACCTTATATCATTAAGATAACTTTACAAAACCAACCTTTTAAGTATATTTTTAAGGAATTTTTTTTTTATTAAACATGCATTTTTTATAATGCAGATGCACAACAGTTGTCAGATGTTTCCTGAGATGTAATACCAGTCTTGAAATACTGTAGTGTCTCATTTGTATCAAGGAAATAATTATGTTGTCTATACAGCAGAGTGGCAAACAGGTTTCTGCAATAAAGCTAATATTTCTGATGTAAATCCTAAATGGTAAGGGCTGCATTCTACAGATTATATTTTTAGCACCTGGAGAGTTGTTCTCCTGAACCCTGAGGGATCAGCCACCCTATATTATATCATGTTTGGCTGCTTTCTATTCAAATGTGACATTCTGCATCACAACAGATATGTGTAGTGTAATCTCTATATCCCCATCTGGAGTATTAATAATTTACCTGATGCACTTCAGCTGCATTCCTATGTGCTGAGATGTGTTTTCTTGTTAGATCCTAGGATACATACTCTAGCATGATGTATTCATGCTTGGATTCCTTCTATTATGAAGCAGGATTAAAGAAAAAAAATCAGTCTGCTTGCTACAAGAAAAATGCTGAGCACATTATATCACCCTAATGCATTAAAGAAACAGACACAGTCACATTACAGCTTTCTTGTTACATCTTATTTTCCTGTAACTAGTGATGTCCTTTAACGAAGCTACATAAAGGTAAAGAGCTGTATATATTTCAGTGTCCCATTCTTCAATATTCACATCAGTTTTTTTTTTATAAACCTCAAAGGACAATTTTACCTACCCTACCAGTAACAGGAAGTGAGAACAAAGTTAAATGCGTAGCCCAGTACTACCTTCGTCATTTGTGATTATAAATCTTTACAATAATACATTTCCTGTACTCTTCCAGTTCAAATGATTCTTACTTATTTCCTACCTGACTGAGCTTGTTGGAAAGTTTTACTTTAACTACATCTGTAGGAGTCCCTGGGAATGCATATTAGACTAATGGATCGGATGTATCCGACGTAATCTATTAGGCATACAGATGGAAGGAAATGAGTCTAGAGCTTACTTCCAGGCAATGTATCAGATTGATGTGATAAGACCACATTGGGTATTTACTTTTACTGGACATATCATTGCATATATATTTATCTCGAGTTTGTTTGAAGACTGTTCAGACTTTTGATGACATTAATGTATAATTGATTGCAAGAACTTTTCACTAACCACTACAGGGAGCTGACTTTGGTTTATTTCAGATGTAGTTGAAGAAAATCCCATTGGAATTGAATTCTCCATTTGCATAATGGTTTTTAACAAAATTATATTTTATTTTATTATATATTAATCTTTTTTTTTTTTATATTTTTAAACTTTTTTTGGTCTGTTGACTTTCTTGTCTGTGATTAAATCACTAAAGCACTATATATAGATAAAATAACCGTGTAGATAGATGCATTAATTTATGTCCTTGAAGCAGTGCCATAATCTAGTGACATTCAAGGGGGCATTGCTTCAAACTGCTTTACAAAATTTATATTGTTTCAGTTTTGTGGAACTGAGTGTTCATTTTGTTGATAGTTTGTTTGAAGTTAAAAATCCATAAATTTATAAGTTACATTAAAACAGGCCAACGTTTCGGTCTCCTTCTAAGACAATTGTTACAATAAAATCATCCATTTAAATAGATAAAACACATAGCACTCACCCAATTGTGCACACCTTCACAAATCATGTGACAGGAAAGGAAAACCTGCACCAAGGAAACAGAATATGCTTATTTGTAACATATGTGCATAAAACAGAAAAAAATGATTAAAAGTAAATCCACAGCGACCTTAGAGAATTTAATTAATTAAATAATTAAATAAATACATTTAAATAACTGAAAAGAACCATCAGAGCTGATTCAGAAAGCACAAAAGGTAGCAATATTCATTCAAACCAAGTGGGGCTAAGGTACTTAAGTTGTTTTATACAAAAGCTTCCCTCTGAAGAAGGGCTTTTGATCTCTCTCCCCCTCTCCTCAGGGGAGGAATATGGTCTATTGCGATAAATTTGAAAGTAGGCAACCTATGTCCCATTTCAAGGAAATGCTTAGCAACAGGTTTATTAGTAATACCATCCCTAAATGCCGTGCTAATCGCTGACCCATGTGCATCCATCCATACACATAGCTTCTGATCTGTTTTTCCAACATATGACAACCCACATGGTCATGTTATTAAATAAACCACATGTGAGATGGTGCAAGTAATGCAGTGTCATCATAAATCGTTGGAGGAAGGAGTCTCTCAGTGTCATATATCTGCAAGAAGTGCAGTTCGGGCATCAGAAACACCCAGGTTTCCCACACACCAATCACCCACTGGGTTTCTTTAAATAACTGTTTGCTGGGTCACTTTTTACTAAAAGATCCCATAAATGTGTATCCCATTTAAAACAGAACATAAGAGGTTCAGAGACAACATGCCTTAAGTCTGCATCAGCCAATAATGTTCCAGTTATCCTTTATACAATTACCCAATATGATAGTGCATTCATTGTATTTAGTGATAAAGACTAATCTGGATAGTTTCTTCTGCATAGTAAGGCCTCTTCACGACGTCTCCTAACTATCCTCAATGCTTCTTGTAGCACCATATCTGAATATCCCCTTCCCTTAAAACTGGCCATTCTGTAAGTATTCATCACTGGTTTTCTTACATGGATTTACCCTAAGAGACATTCATTCTGTGTACTTTAGGCATTTTTGTATATAGCACATATTTTTGAAGACAACATGTACTGGGGGACAAACTGCACCCCCCACACTAACCAAATGCACTTGTTTTAGAGCCTCTGAATGGTTTATCATGGTTAAAGAGCCCAAAAGTGGTGTCTTGGGAAATCAGCCTTTAAGGCTTCCTTTTGTATAAATTCTTGAAAAATCGTTCATTACTGACAGCATTTTATGTAACCTAATAGATATAGTGAATAAAGTACCCCCTCTTGTAAATGATAAGGATATTATAAGTTACCGAGGAGTTTCATGACCATATAAAAAGGCAGAGTGCTCTTATACAGATCATGGAACTACAAGGTAACTTCTAGTATCCTCATATTTTGCAACAGGGGGTGCTTTATTTATTATAATAATATGAGTCTTGTGACAGAAATGACATCACTAGTCATCTATATTATAATAATAAAAATATATATATAACCTAAAATGTGTGTACCCCTTCTTCCAAATGTGTCCAGCAGGTGATAAAATGTAAGCCTTAATGATCACTTTAAATACTAAGACATGTGGTAAAAGAACTCCAGTTAGTGTAATAATTATCAGTTGTACTCACAGCATTGGTGAACCAAGAGTGTAGGCTTACCAATATTTGTATTCTTCTCTAGTAAGTAGCAGATGATGTGACTGTCAGAACACTGGAGGCCAGTATCCAATTAAGCACCACCATATCTTAAAAAAATGGAAGCATGAAAAAATTATGTGGGCTTTTGCTAGATTAATTATCATCAACTACATCGAACAATTTTCATAATACATAGCAAAATCAGGAAGAATTGATGTATAGTTTTTTAACATAGAAAACTGGGAAATGGTACTGCTTTATTTTTAGCTTTTGGAACCATCCCATACCTGTACTCCATTTACACACTGCTACCAAGATATTTAGAATCCCTATATCCCTAGTAAGGGCCTACTGTACCTTCTATTCTGTATTAGTAAGATTGGTCACCATTTGTAACATTAATGATTCAAGTTTTAAATACAGAGTTAAATGGTCCTGCATTGCTATTGTATAGGGTGTACATATGGCCATGCATGCAGTTTTGGAAATACAGATCCAGTAGAAAATAGCTTGCTATGTGTTCTGCTCCCCAGCAATGTTCATAATATTGAGTTTTGGAGTTCAGTGTTCAATATGCTAGTCTTACCATATCAAATTCATGAAATATGCACTTTTATTTTTGCAATTTATAAGTGCTGAAAACTATTTGCTGGTTATGTGCGAATGATTCATTTACAGCTGGAGGGAATTCTAAACAAAAGGTCATAGCCAGACCAAAAATATCCATTTTAATATCCAGAAATGTTCACTGTTTTACCAGTGTGGGGGCTTTATATATATGGCACACAGCAATAAACCTCTTTGAAGTTGACAGGCTGACAGCTAAATTTGTCATCTAAAATTTGCATTGACTTTGCAAGGTGGCTTTCAGCCATTGTTCTTGATTATCAGAAGCAAATATAAAGAACATTTAGAGAAGCAATTATCGAAATTACTTGACTTGAGGATAGGCATTGACTCTTTGTCCAATGGGAGAGCAACTATACAGTACAAATTGCTTTGTCCTTTGGAACACAAGTGCCCAAAGTAATTTTAGTGATTGACAACATTACATGAACTAAAATATACCTGTTAAATATGCTGGAGATGATGTGGAACTTACTATTTTTTAGAGAGTGGATAGATACTATAGATATGGTTCAGCTTATACCCGTCTAGCCAGCATGTCAAAGAATTTCTTTTTCCAGAAAGAGACACCTGATTGCGTTGTCTGTTTATGCATTGACCTTGGTATTTTATGTAATTTAAATGGTTCCATTCTTGTGATAAAAAGGGTAAGTTGTTAAGTTGCTTTGTAAATTATTTTCCTATTTTATCTGTAATGGAAAATGATTTGTGGTAAAAGAGCAAATGAGTGGTTGACTTTTATGCTAAAGGCATATACACACAATAAATCAGAACTCTCACAACAATTTTAGATGCTATTGATAAAGAAACCCCCGCCTGAAATAATGAAATTAATAAATCAATAGGCTTAAATCAAGAAACTTGGTTGTTGTTGTTTTTTACTTTTCAATGACAATATATAATTAATTTATTATATGCATGACAGGGTGCATATTGCACATAAAACAGGGACACTCTGCCATGTTTTTTCACATGCACCTTTCCCTACCCTTAAATAAAGCACAGAGACTCTGCATTCAGTAGTGCTGTATTCATAAGGGGAGGGTGGAGGAGTCACACAAGCATCACACAAGTTAGGGGTTTTATGTTTTTTATTGATAATTTACAAGAACATTTTAACATAACTTAAAACTAACATGTCAGACAATAATATCACAGACAATATTTCTGAAGAACCAAAATCCCCCCCAAGTCTACTGAACACATGTCCTGGTGAAGAGCTTGACAATAAGACAAAGAGTCACAGTCTGATGAATAGTCTACTGCAGAGGGTCACAGCAGAGCCCTGTACTTACCATCTGCCCTATGACATCGTTTAAGGACAGGGCTGCTTATGCTGTACTCTAAACAGATTTTTTATCTGGCACAAGGGGTGGAACACAGCCAGACCCCTGAATACCAGTGTTTGTAAATGACCCTTATCTGTGTTCCTTATCTATGTTATATTTGTAAATGTAAACATATACCCCATTTATTCAGTTCATATTCCTACTATTAGTAATAATTACAGCCGTTTGTGATATTGTGTTAGGTACTTCACAAGAACCAAAGTGGGGAATATAAGGGGTAATAACATTTATAAGACATTTTTAGAATAACTTTAGGTTTTTGATCTAGGTGCATTGCTATTTATGCATATAAAGCTGTCTAAGCTATTTATAACAGACAGAATAAACCATGTTTATCTTGTACCAATTTTTTTTTTTTAAATAATAATTTTCTGGTGGAATATTCCTGGTCCCAGCTTTACTATGTTCTAAACAGACTTTTACATGCCTTCTTTGGTTAAAATAATATATTATAGTAGAAATATTAAACCACAAATAGCTTAAGAAATGGTTAAGACCTCATTTAATTTTGTCACAATGCGGGTCTGAAACTTTGTTTTATGGGGGTTGTTCATCTTTGGGTTAACTTTTAGTATGTCATAGAATGGCCTATTCTTAGCGGATTTCCAATTGTTCTTCATTTTTATTTTTTATAGTTTTTAAATTATTATTCCGCCTCTTTCCAGTTTGCAAATTTGGGTCACTGACTCTAGCAGCTAAACACTTGCTCTGTGAGCATACAATGTTATTGTTACATTTTATTCCTAATCTTTCTATTCAGTCTACTTTCAATTCATTTATATATTCCAATATTTCATTCAAGCCAATGTCCAATTGCTATAATAAATTGGACCCTAGCAACCAGATATAATTATTACATTTAAATAATATTTTAAATAATGAAGACTAATTTCCTCAAAATATCAAAATAGCACTAGCTACATAATACTAAGGGGCAGATGTATGAAGGGTCAAATATCGAGGGTTAATTAACCCTCGATATTCGACTAGGAACTAAAATCCTTCGACTTCGAATATCGGTCGAAGGATTTAGCGCAAATCCTACGAAGGATTATTCCTTTGATCGAACGATTAAATCCTTCGAATCGAAAGATTCAAAGGATTTTAATCCAACGATCGAAGGAATATCCTTCGATCAAAAAAACTTAGGCAAGCCTATGGGGACCTTCCCCATAGGCTAACATTGACTTCGGTAGCTTTTAGCTGCCGAAGTAGGGGGTCGAAGTTTTTTTTAAAGAGGCAGTACTTCGACTATCGAATGGTCGAATAGTCGAACGATTTTAAATTCGAATCGTTCAATTCGTAGTTGTAGTCGAAGGTCGAGTAGCCCATTCGATGGTCGAAGTAGCCCAAAAAACACTTCGAAATTCGAAGTTTTTTTTAATTCGAATCCTTCACTCGAGCTTCATGAATCGGCCCCTTGAAGTTAAAAGTGAACTACCCCTAAAAGTTTTGCACAATAACCTTTAGTAGGCTTTGTGTGATTCCATATATCTTTGTTGGGCTTTAGAAACAAGGCTGGGTATCCAGGAGTAACTGTTGGTGCATTTGACTTATTATATGGACGCAACACCATTGGTTATAGGATTATACAAGTAGTACATCCTGTGAACCCATAACAAACAATCACCTGTGACTCTGCATAAAAAATCAGCTATATGTAGCGATGGGCGAATTTATTCGCCAGGCGCAAATTCCTGCGATTTGCCGGAGGCAAATAAATTTGCGAAACCACCGTGAAAATTCGCCTGCGAATTGTCACGGCGGTTTCGCAAATTTATTCGCCAGCAAATGTGTGCCGGCATCCAAAAAACAGAGGCCGGCGTCAAAAACAAGACACCGGAGGCGTTTCACAATTTTTTTGCCATTTCGCATATTTCACAAATTTTTTCTGATAAGCCAAATATGTTTGAAAGAAACACTCAAATTCATTAACAAGCTGTCTCTTACATAGAATAGAGTTGCTCAACTTAACATGATGCAAACTCTTGATTGCTTTTACCATTGGTAGAGAGTCCTTCCTAGGTTTTATGTGTTTATGAAGCAGTATATCATTGATTAAATAAAAAAGAAGATGATACTATGTTTATTGTTTCTTTTTATACTTGAGAAAGAGGAACTCAGGCACTTTGAATTTATGAGAAACATGCATTCTGGGCATTTTAGCACTTTGCATCCATTTTTTTCCATGCTCCGCCCATGATAAATGAGGACTAATGTCTCATTATAGAACAGGTATTTTGTAATTGGGCTTCCTTTATTTACAATTATAGGTAAGAATGACAAGACAAATTATGCAGCAGATTCCAAATAAATTACACATTTCTCGTATTATACATTTAGATTCAGTCTTATGCTTTCTAAAAATGTAAATCCCATTCTGGGGTATTTTTAGCTAAACTGAGTTTGTTTACTATTTCTGCCATTAATCATAAGTTAGACAAGGCATTGTTTCACAGAAGAAATTCCACCTCTGTGATTAACTGTCTTCTTTGCATCAGTGATGGCTTTTGGAAATCCAGATGGTTCTCTCAAGAGTAGAAACTAAAAAAAATCCTAATATTACAGTAGGACATTTAGGGGGTTATTTACTAAAGCCGAATGCCAAAAACTGAAAAAAAAATGGAGTTTCTTTTACTATAAAATCGGAATTTTTTAGTGGAAAAAAAACTAAATTTTTTCGAGATTTATTATACCCTGAGGATGGATAAAACTGAATCTAAAAATACAGCATCTCAGATCTATTGAGGTTGTATATATAGTCAATGGTAGAGGTCCCTAGCCTATTATGAAGTTTCTGTGGTCTGCGCTGGAATTAGCCCGAAAATCCGACTATTTCTGACTTTTTGGGGCAAAAATTCATATTTTGTATAAATGATGTTACATTTTATATTCCCTTTTCTACTTATCCACTTACTTTGAGAAGATTTAAATTGTGCCTTTGTTGTTGTTGCTATGAAACTCACTACTGCATTTAACGTATTTTATATCTTGATGAAACGGTGTTCAATTACAAAACATACCAGGCATTCAAGGATATCAGAGAAATGTTGAATACAGGTATGGGATACTATATCTGGAAACCCGTTATCCAGAAAGCTCCACTTTAATCAAATACAGTATCTCACTCAAAAATTATTTCCTTTTTTCTGTAATAATAAAACATGGCTTAAATTATTTTATTTAATAATCCCAAATCAGGTTTTCAATAGGCTGATAACTAGCAATGAGCAAAAATCGCGTTATGGTGAAAACGGACAAAATGTATTCAAGTCAATGGACTATTTTTGCTCCATTTTTCCCCACTACGTTTCCTCACTAATTTTTTCTACGGTTTCTCGAAAAAAGAAAAAAAAAATAGCTGGTGATGAAATGCAGAAATTTGGCACCAATCCATGTCTGCTGAAAAATTTCACTTGTCACTTCTGATTAGTGATGGGCGAATAAATTCTCCAGGCGCAAATTCACAATCACAGCGAATTTCTGCGTCTCGCCGCCGTCAAATAAATTTGAGAAACTTCTGCGAAAATTGGTCGGCATCAAAAATTTTTGATGTGCATTGGAAAAGTCGCTTGTGTCAAAACCGCCGTGCATCAACACTATTCGGACACTATATATAACTCAGGGAAAGCAGAGAGCACATTTAACAGTATGGAAGTTAAGACCTATATAGTGGAAGGAAGAGGAAATAGAAACAACAGAGTGCTGTAATACAACAGTATAGATCATTGCAAATACATACAGTAATAACAATATGCACACGGCCACCTTGTGACCATTTTATAGCACACAGAGTTTAAGGATGAATGCTTTTGCATATATTTCAACAAACATCAGGGCCCTCAAAGGGCTAGAAGGTCATGGCCAAAGAATTCAAACCAAGATCTGTGTTCTTCAGCAGTGCCAACTCGTATATAGTTCTAAAGTAATTGCTTGCTGTGTAGTGTAACAATATACCGTTTATTGGGGCTGAAATTAAATATGATATATCACTTAGGAGACTATGTATAAAGAGAATTCAGTGAAGATAAAGCTCGTTAGATTGATGCACTTTGTGTGCATTACAAGCACCATTAAAGCATGCTGAAAAAATACTTGTAAGCATTTTGTTTTTATAGTAGCCCATTTTGATTATATACATGTAAATGTATAGCTGTGAGTATAATATATATATATATAATACAGTATAGTGCTATTCCTACTACATTTGCACTTAACAGTTAATTTGTTAAAAATAAGCTATCAATGCTCTTTTTCGCTTGTTAGCTAGAATTTCCCTCTATAATCGGCTGAACCAACATTCAACATCTATAGACAACATATTTGCTGATTTGAAGATATAGACAGACAGGAAAAAAACTTTCAGCAGATTAAAAGGTTGTTTTGTTTGTCACAGAATGGGCAAATGATTACGTAATCAAGTAAGTAACTAAGGATTATTTTAGCCCAATTAACTGGAGTTGAGGTAGTTGTTTGCACTCCCTTCCCTAATGAGTGCTTCCAGAATGCATGAGGCATTGGCTGATATTTTCTTTCCTATGAGGAACAAATAATACAATATCCCAGAAGCAAGTGCTAAAGCACCAAATGGAGCATACTTGCACCTGTTAGTACACTTGTTTCTGGGGCATTATCCGCTGGAGAGCACAAGAAAATCCTCTCCTGAATGCTGAAAAGATAAAAATAGCTAAAGGGTAGGGATGCTCTAGGATGGGGGTGGCCAACATGCCTCCCTCAGCAAAAGTCATATGTTCTACAGCGTTTCTGTTACAGCATTAGTGCATAATTAATGTAGATATGCAAGCAGGGAGAAGCACCCCAAGATCATCATAAACTGAAAAATTAGCTTTGTCACACAAAATATGTTGGGCCTCTCATTAAGAGCACTGTATTCAATGGAAAGTGTATGTCCTTGAACTTCAGATCCTGCACCATTTATTGCAAAAAAAGTTCACAAAATACAAAAAACATGGTGACAAGTTTTTTAAACTTTGCATCCTGCACCCCTGTTATTAAAAAACTTCAGTCCTGCTGCTTTACATTCTAATATACTTTATTATGTATAGATATTGTTACAAGGCCTTGTTGGATGAGCTATCTTAGTGTTGTGCACTTCAATCCTTTTAATTAAATAAAGAATATTTTGACTCCTTGCTCTTCCAGAAAAAGGTATGTGTTTGGATGTGTGAACATAAATAATATCACCACAATCCAGTTACAACAGTGCCATGATTGTCATAGCATCATTGTTTTAGTTAGGTGACTGGAGGGGTAAACTATTGTACTACTGCCAGAGTAAAGACCCTGAAGGCCCAATAATTATTGTTCTAGTTTCATATAAATTGCCTTCACACTGTTCCATTTAATTTAAGGGGTACACTTTTTTGGTGTGAGAAGTTACCCATTCTATACTGAGAAACTGTTTTGTCACCCCAAAATGCATATATTTTTGCGCAGTTCAATACAATGGACCTGTGTCATGGGAGGACCTGGGGAACAGAGGGGGCCCAGACTGCAGGGTCTGCTTCTTCTGTAGTTATAGAAACATGAGTACCCATCAGCCTGCCCCACTTGTGACCCCACTCCCCAGCCATGTCCTCCCTAAATGCAAGTGAGTGGGGTAGCAGGGCCTGGTACAGGTGTGAGACTGTGGGTTCCTTTCTTGTTGGGTCTTAAGTGTATCAAAAATGTGACAAAAATGTTCACAATTAATATATTGCAGCATACAGGAAAACAGGAAGCATGCAGGAAAACAGAAAAAAGGCCTGTTGCACTACACTGAATTGTCACTAGACAAAGGCTACTTCCTCAATAACATGTTTAAACTGAAATATCACATTTCATTAACTGAAACTGTAACATTACCTAAAACTGTCAAACATTGACTGGTCACTTGAGTCATCTCCACCGGTGTCCCCAGAGCTAGCTAATTGGTCTCTTAGCACATGGAAAATACAGAAAGACAATAAGGCACTGCAGGGAAAATAAATAAATGATAGCATTAAATGTAGCAGCAATGCTAACCTCTAGCAAAAGTGTCGCAATTTAGCAGGGGATTCCAAGTTTCTAAGACATAAGATTTAGTTTATACATGTCTTAGCCTTCCATCTTGTTTTGCAATATACAGTCTATGCACTTTTCATTTTTTCAGCACTTCTCCATATGTAGAGCTTGCCAATAGAATGAATAAAGAAAAGTAAAATAGAGAATTAAGGGATTCTTCAGATCTTTCAGAGGTTCCTCTTCCCTCATTAGTTACCTTTGTTTTCTTTTCTCCTCTCCCCTGGTTACAGAATGAGAATTTCATGGTCTAATAACAATCACTTAATCAAACCAATTTCATTCTTACATTAAAAGGATGCTGTCACCCTGGCAAAAAGCTTTGCTGTCCTGTTACAGATGAAAGTAATCGAGTAGGTTTCTTACATGTCTTCTATTCATTTATTGCTCAGCCAAAGGAGAGAAGAGTCCCACAGCCCATCTTGCTGTGAAGCAGCCTTCACTTTGTCACTGAATTTAGGAGCACTATGGGGCAGAATTTTCATTTAAAATCTCTTTTTCTTTGGGGCAGACCAGTGGCTTTTAGTCAGGAGAAGCAACAATCAATTATAACATGTCATCTCAATTAGTATACCTTTTGTTAGAAATAAGGGAATGCCATATTTGCCTTTGAAGTACAAGGTGACCTGTGTTACTGGACAATGTAAACAACAAAGGACAAAGGTTTATGGAAAATTTGCTAGTATTTTCAAAAATTTTGCATTGCACCATTTATTTTTGATGGTTTACTTTAGAACATTGTCTGATTACTGGCCTATCGAAAATAAATTATCTGTTCAGAGTTTGATTGTTTTGTTCCATTATCTTGCTCAATGGGCTCAAGTGTGGCAAAGCTGGCCACCAGCAGACGTTCCCATAAAAGTCTACTATTTTCTGTTTTTCATGATTGTTTTCATTCAGGTAATATGCAGTATGTATCCCCTTACTGCCATATAGTCATAGCTTCCTAACTGAATCTTCCTTTCTGTGACATGAAGTGGAGTTTGAAACAACCATTTTTTCCTGTACACTTTTACAGAAAAATCAGAGAGAACTAAGGTCACCTTTATTGTATATCGGTATTCTCAGGGGAATCATTCCAATTTGTTACTGCGTATGTTAAAATGCACAGTGGACTCTTTAGCCCTAATGTTTCCATGTATTATTTTTTTATGACTGACATATTTTGTCCATTGACTTCACTGGTTAATTAACGCATACTGCTAGAAATAAGTAATTACAGTAATGTATTACCGTGCTTCATCAGGATAGCATACAGTCCTATATTAGATCCCAAACTGATGTTTTAGTGAGTTTTATTTTTCCAATAGTAAGTGGCTAACTTGACTAATCAATGTTCCTAATGTAAGTGAAAGAGGTCATCTGAGTTGCATTTGGCTACAACTCAGAATCTATTTACTACATATGTACTGATACATATTGATACAGGACAGTTTCATACATACAGTACCTTTTTAGCATTCAACTCAGGAAATTGAGGACACATGGCATAGTAGTTACTACACCATGGGGCCCATTCATTAAGTTCGAGTGAAGGAATAGAAGAAAAAATACTTTGAATTTCGAAGTGTTTTTTTGGCTACTTCGACCATCGAATGGGCTACTTCGACCTTAGACTACGACTTTGAATCAAATGATTCGAACTAAAAATTGTTCGACTATTCGACCATTCGATAGTCTAAGTACTGTCTCTTTAAGAAAAAACTTCGACCCCCTAGTTCGCCACCTAAAAGCTACCAAAGTCAATGTTAGCCTATGGGGAAGGTCCCCATAGGCTTGGCTATCTTTTTTTGGTCGAAGGATAATCCTTCGATCAATGGATTAAAATCCTTCGAATCGTTCGATTCGAAGGATTTAATCGTTCGATCGAATGATTATTCCTTTGATCGTTCGATCGAACTATTTGCGCAAAATCCTTCAACTTTGATATTCGAAGTCGAACGATTTTAATTCCTTAGTCGAATATCGAGGGTTAATTAACCCTCAATAATCGACCCTTAATACATCTGCCCCTATGTGTCATAAAATTCCCGAGTTGAATCCAAAAAAGGTATGTATGAAACGGTCCTGTATCAATACGTATCAGTACATATGTAGTAAATAAATTCTGACAATGACAGACATTGAAAGTTGAAATAAAATCTATCATAAAATGTTCTGAAAGTGCATACTTTTGATTTTAGCATACATACATTTCATTTACTTGCCTGGTCCAACTAAACCTGTACATGACTTTTTTGATCAAGTTAAGCTACAATCTTCAAGTAATGTGGGAGATAAAAAGCCGGAATGATGAAATTGCTGCTATTCACTTGTTTGTTGTACCTGATCTGTGTATTTATATAAAACCAGAATTAATAGCACCGCCCATGCATGCGTCATGTTCTTCTACATGGTAATACAGGTAGATCTTGCAGGGTTTGAGGACAGCAATACCGTTGATTTAAATGCTTATTCTTTCGTTTTGCATAATATTGGCTTGATGTGAATGTCCACAACCCTAAATAAAACACAAATAAAGTGATCTCATTGTGCAGATTCAATTATTGTTTTCAGTTAATTGTGCACATTTAAGGGATGCAATAAATACACTTTTCTCAGATTTGAATCCCACAAGCACATACCTAATTAGGGTCACAGGAGCCATAATGTTCAAGCTCCTTCCACATTACTCGTTTTCTCTACAGATAATTTCTCTGCTATGTCTTTTGATTGAAGGCAAATGTTTATATGTATTTTTTTTACATTAGAATTGTAAATAGAATTATTTTATAGCTAGCACATAAGTAGGAGGATATATGAAAACAATTACCTGAAGAGATTTTCTTTCCTTATGATTATTATACAAGGATGACAGATTTAAATAATATTCTACATGATGACATGAACCGACCGCTATGCAACACCAATTTCCTAGTTAAGTACTTAGAACTCAAGTGTTAGAGATTTAATTAAGGTCAATGCACCAATCACAAGAGATTAAAATGTGTATTTATAGAACCATCTTGTTTAGTAAGTGTAATTTTCTAAAATATGCCATCACATATATATATTTACAAACTGACTCACACACAAACGCCTCCAGATCCATACTTTTGGTGTATAAAGACCACTTATTATTTTTCATATAATACACCACAGTCCTGGATCTTTCATGAAAACATTTTGTTAGTGATAGACAAGTTGACGTTTCAGTCCTACCCTTAGACCTTTATTAAGACATATACATTGTATGTAATTTATCAAAAAGTGCAATTATAATTTATATATTTACAGTAGAGGAGAAAGAAATAATAGTCACGTATGAAGTAAACTAAGAAAGTCTACACGGCTTGTCCTTGAACTGTCCAAGGAACTGAATCACTTTGAAAACTGGATTGGAATAAAGAATGTGTTCTAAAGATGAATCAGTGAACACAACACACAGCGACAGTAGATATAAGTAACATTTAGGAGCAGATTAATAATTATCACACTGTAGAATCCAGATGGATTTCCAGCAATTCAATATTTTTGTTGAGTTATTAATAAACGACAGGAAAGTGTTTAACAAATTGACACATTGATCAAAGTATTTACTGCTTTCATCAATATGTCAATATGCAGAATGTGTTTGACAGCTTTGAGCAATCAAACTCCATTGTGTTCTATGGGGTATTATAGCTCCGCTGCAGCCCAGAGGTCAGCACTCCACAAAAGAATGAAACAGCATTGCATTAAAATTCACGCAACAGAAGTCAATGGGGGCTTAAGAATTCAGAGCTTTTGCAGTTCTAAAATAAATCATTACAGCACAAGGAAGAGATTTGTAAATCTAAAGATATCATAAAAATGGTTTCCCCCAGTGAAGGTGTGGGTTAACAGAGTCTACACTTCAGCTGTGAGTTCCAGTTGAGGAAGATCCCTATCAAGAGTGCTATGCCTACTGTACTCAGAGAAAGCATGTTGGGGGACATACATGTGCATAATGAATGTCCCAGCTCACTCATTATCCACATGTGCGTAATATTGAATCAGAGGTTGTGTTAAATGATCCTACATACCAAGCATGAGCATAATTAGCAAATTGTCATATGCACATCCATACAATCCAACATGGCTACTGGCAATGGAATCTCCTTTCTGCTACATAGAGCTTGTGAGTGGGGGATATAAAAAATACATAAACTTCTGGCAGCCAGAGTGCAGGCACTGTTAGCCCAGACCACTGGTGGGGGAAACTATTTTAATGTGATAGGTGTCCTTTAACTGGTAAATTGCTAACATGATTTTGACAGTCAGCATGGGCAAGGGCGACCTTATCATTCATTGGTTATTAGCCAAAAATAGGAATTTTCCCCAATGGCATGAGACTGGTTCATATGATGAAACTATTTAGAAAAGCACTTAGAAGAGGCTTCACTTGATGACCTGCAATGGCAAGTCTTGGGCAAAGTATCAAGGAAACGCTTCTCCTTCAAGAGAACCTGATGGAAAACTTTACAGCTGCCCTTTAATAAATGATTGATAGCCATACTAGCTGGAAAAGAATAATTTTGCTTCAGCCAATTCAATAATACATTTTATGGCACAAATGTGTATTAATGGAAGTTTCTCTCACATATTTTAGCTGTACCAAAAGTGATGTATTGGTTCTGGATAATAGAAACTATTTTCTATTGTAAGTCTTGCCGCAATGCTCTGTAAGCCATATGCATAAAAGGAGAATGTAACCTTGAATCCAGGTAATTCAACAATTCAAAGGACATTACTTATTATTATGCCCAATGCCAAATTCCATATTTAATTTTAGACCATGACTCTCTCACATATCATTTTTTAGGCTATAGGAAATGTATGAATTAAATGAACACTAATAATTTGGTCTGGCAGACATTTAATTGACAAACCCTAAAATCATCTCTTTAAAAAAGTTGACACTTTAACAGAGACGTCGATGGGTTTTTTTTCATTAGGAATGTAACAAATGGAAATGCTCCGTCTTGAAACGGAAGCTGTATTTCATATTGGAGTTCAAGGACTTTGTTCATTTGGGTATCGAATAATTTTTCATTTTTAATGGATGTTTGTCTTGTACAAAAAAATATAATCTTTTATGTGTGCATGTAGAAACATTACAAGAAGTGATTTGCCCTGTAATACAAGTATCAATGGAAAACAATAGCACATAGCATGTCTCTGTCTATCTATATCATACAAATATGAAGTCCTAATAGTGAATGCAAACACCGTACGGGGTAGGTATGTCTTTTTCTGAATGCAGTAGATTTGGAGGCTGTGTTCACCAGGGCTTGAAAGGCCAGTCTAGTTATCACCTGTGGAAAAGGGTTGGGGTGAGAGTAAGCTCTGTCCAGAAGGTAACTTGTATTATTTTTGGAAGAGCAGAGAATATCATTAAAAGAGTGAATTCTTTATAAATATGAAGAATTACTTTGCCCTAATGGTGACTGTAATACTTTCAAAGAGCATTTTATCTATATATACAGATATGGGGCCTGTCATCCAGAATGCTCAGGACCTGGGGTTTTCCAGATAAGGGATCCATCATTTGAATCTTCATACCTTAAGTCTACTAGAAAATCATGTAAACATTAAATAAACCCATAGGCTTTTTTTGCCTCCAATAAGGATTAATTCTATCTTAGTTTGGATCAAGTAAAAGATACTGCTTTATTATTACAGAGAAAAAATTTGAATTATTTGGATTAAATAAGTCTATGGGAGAAGGCCTTTCCATAATTCTGAGCTTTCTGGATAACGGATCCCATACCTGTACATAATACCAGTAGACCAGTCTGATCTGGTTTCAGAGGAATGAACTTAAATGGGTTTGGTTTGTTATTTACAACTGTAACGTATGTTGTGGGGAAAAATCTTGGTATAAATAAAACACAGACAAATACCTTCTTGAAGTTACCCAGAGTGTTTCTGTCTTTTTCTTCTGTCTTTTACGTGCAACATGTGCCCCCTTTTTTAAACTATAATTTCCAACATGGCTGCATTAGCTATAAACGTGAGTTACAAAATCTTTATTTTCTCTCCGCTGCATCCTCTTAAATTTTGTGAAATGGTAAAAATAACAGTTAAATGATTTTTATACCACACACTGGGGAAGTATTTTTACATGCCTTGGATTTCAATTTCCAAGATTCTTTTTCTACCTAAATCTGAGTGAAGCATTTCAGACTTCTGCCTCACCGAAACACTGATAAAATGAAAGCAGATGTCAAAACTTGCTTTCCAGCTACTTCAACTGGGAAATCTGAGTGTGAAAGCAGAAGCCATATTGTGACTTGAATGTACACAAGGAATGTTTCCTCTAAACCCTCAGCACTTCTATGTATAGCTGCTCCATGCCTCCTTTCTACCAAATGTTTTGTGTATCTTGCAAAAAGATGTAGGCTGTTGTGAGAAAATAAACGGAGGCTCTGTGGCACTGCCGAACCATCTCAATCTGAGCTGCTGTCAGTTCATCTGCAGCTCCAACTGAACTCATCTTGCTGTTTGCATTTTTTCTAATTAGTAGTACATTACTAACAGAAAAAATCATGTATTTTCCAATGCAGGAGGCAGTTAAAGAAAACAACAAGAGAAGAGAGATGGAGGAAAAGATGAAACGAGCAAAGATAGCAAAGGAGAAAGCCGAGCGGGAAAAGCTTGAACGGCAACACAAGAAGAAGCAGCTCATTGATATCAATAAAGGTAGGACTGAGGATATAAGTCGTGCTCTGTATGGGCTCTGGCATCTTCAAAGGGGGAGCTCGGATTCCATTAACTTATGTAGATTTCTTATTATCCAGACCTCAGAATATTCTTTACTTTCTCTCTTGGTTTTTAAGGCTGTGCCTAACTCATGCATTAGTCATGAATTCATTATATTGTTACGTATATTCACCATTTACTCCTGACCTCAGGTAAATCTTAAGTCATTGTGCTCTAAAGAATGTGAGGAGCCAATAGGAGGAAATGGAAATGTGGATAGGAATGTGTATTGCCCAGATCATAGTTTTGTGCAGTACAGAAGTTTGTTCCTTATGGGAAAATGTAATAAATGTTAATGGAAAATGCATGCAATGCCAAAAAATGATTCTTTTGTACAAGTTTTAGGCAGCTTCTGCAAAACGGTGGAAGTGTTTAGTGCCAGTAGGGGAAAAATTGTGAATTTTATCATGCAGAGTATGTGAACAATCTCATAATAGGAAAGGAAAACTATACCTCCGAACAATATAAAAATAACGAATAATTAATAGTAAAATAATGAACAAACCATTTCTTATTAAAACAAACGTATATAATAGTATGGGTCATTGGGTAATCTTAATAGAAAATACATTTAAAGTACTATGGGCCATCCCCTGGGACTATACGATTCATGGTGCACACAAACAAACCAATTTAACCAGTTTATAGACAAAGTTCTGTCTATTACTCTCACATGTTTTTCTGTTACAGTCAGGTTGGTTAATATTCATCCTGGGGTTATAGTTTTCCTTTAAGCAATTCTAAATATGAGCTATACTTCATAACAAAATTACAATGTAATAACAACCGGATAAAGAATATTACATTGGAAAGGATGACATTTATGCAATGTTATTTTCTGTTAATGACTTTTATTACATTTACATTTAGTGGGTGCAACGTGTACACTGCTGCCCCTGTGTTGGGACCTTGCTTAACAACTAGCTTTCTAAATTACATTAATGGACCACTATGCCATTATTTTCTAATATCCCTAATTATTTCCTAATGTACAGTTACTTCCTGTTTTTCCTCTCAACTTGTTGTTATATTGTCCTACATATGAGCCCAGTGTATAGTTTACAGTATTTGCCATATGTTAGGGGGGAACCCCCAAAAAAATGACGGTCTTTTGCAGGCTATCACCTTGAAAAAAGGAAGATGCGAGCATTTTTTGGGACTTTTCAACCAAAAATTGAGGAAGTCCTATGCACTCCATTGCATTTAGCCTAGTCTAAGGTGGGGAAGGCAAATCTGGCGCAAGAGTTAACATTCAGTATAATCTGCATCTTACTGAATTTGCGGAGTTACGTCCATTTGCCAGAGCAAAAATTTGCCTGTCGTTAGAGTGCGAAGCAATGTTAGCGTCTATTTCCTTCGCTAGCAAAGTGATGCCTGCGCCCGATGGGGAATCAGCGTAGTTACGAAATGACGTCACGCTATCAAATTTTCGCTAGCGTTAGTCACTTCGCCCTTTAGGGAATCTGCCCCTTAGTCCTCTAGAGCTGATTGTAGCCATAAGGCTGACTATGAAGCTGGCTTCAACCTGTCTTTATTTTATATGCAATCGAAGCTCAAAGAGTCAGCCCTGATAATGGGATAATGGAATTCCGCTTTTTATATATGTATATATTTTTTTTTATGCTGCTTGTGCTGTACATTCAAGCAATGTATTAATAGAAAAACAAATACAGAGCCATGCATAATTAACTATATACAATTATATTTAAGATTAAGGGGTATATTTATCAAAGAGTGAAGTTAGAGATCTCCACAGTCCGCAGAGTGAAATACCGCCTCCCTCCATTCGTTTCTATGGGATTTTTAAAAGTGTATTTATCAAATGGTGAACTTTTACTATCACCTTTAAAAATCCCATAGAAATGAATGGAGAGAGTCGGTATTTCACTCTGCGGACTGTGGAGATCTCTAATTTCACTCTTTGATAAATATACCCCTTAGTGCCAAATGTTACCAGACACAAGATGAAGGAGTCCCTATTCTATAAAGCTTACAATTTTAGTGAGTGGGTAACTTGCATACAAATAACTCCTGCAATTAACAGCACTTGAGGCCTTAACTTATAAGTGCCAAGACTGAAACAACTGTTATGGCAGTGCTCCAAGTGGTAGTCCTTGAGTTTAGTTGAAGGAGGATACTGTATGGAGAAATGGGAGTAATGGTGGGCAGATTTAAACTGGCAATTCTGCCCCTTCAGACTTAGGGGTAAATTTACTAAGTGGCGAAAATTCGCTCAGGCAACGCTTATTTACTAAATGCAGGGTGTCAAACGCTGGCGAATTTCCGATAGTGTTACTAAGGCAATGCGAGCAAATCAAAGTGAAGATGCTCTAGCGTTCAATTCTGCCTAGCGCAACTTCGTTAGTGGTCTTCGCTCAGGCTAATTTGCATACGACAAAAAATTTTAAAGTTGAATGGACGTACAGTATATTTTGCAGCAATTACATTACACATGTCCAGGGAACCTTAATAAAGAAAATAGAGTTCATATATTGCCCTACACATGAGCCCACTGTATAGTTAATGTTCCATATATTAGAAAATGTATGGGGGAACCTGGTTACCCCAAAAAAAATTTAAGGACTTTGGTAGGCTATCACTCTAAAAAAAGGAAAAGATGCCAGCGTTTTTTGGACTTTTTCCCACTAAAAAATATAACAGAAGAATGTGGAAGATCTATGTACTCCAGTGCACTTTGCCTGGTCTGAGCTGCGAAGGCAAGTCTGGCGAAAGAGGTAACATTCAGTAAAATCCGCATCTTAGTGAATTTGCGGAGTAACGTCCATTCGCCAGAGCAAAAATTCACCTGGCGATAGAGTGCGAATCATTGCTAGCGTCTATCTCCTTCGCTAGCGAAGTGACGCGTGCACCGTTAGTAAATAGGCGAAGTCCCTGAAAACGGTAAGCCACTTCGCCCTTTAGTAAATCTGCCCCCAAGTCTGCAGCTTATCTGTCCATGGTTGGGGAGCACTCGTCTACAGCTTGCTCTTCCCAATTAAGCAAATACCATGTGAGTTGAAAGCAAATTTTGTTCCATTTGTGGTAATGTAGAGGACTGTAAATACAAATGCAGATACAAGTGTAGTATTAAGAGTTTTTACTTCATCCCTGCTTGATATAAGCAGTTCATGGTATAATAATGTGCATAGAAAAACTGTCCTGCTAATGTAGCAGTTTTTTTTCCCAGTGCTGGGTTATCTTTAAAGCTGAAAATATATATTATAAGCTTGAAATATAATTTCATATCTTGATAATTAGATAGTGATATTTACTCCCAATAAAAAGTCATACTTAGTACAGCAAACTATAACTTCCCCAATGACTTCCAGGAAACCCTGTCAAATAATAAAACACTTTTATTGTGCAGAGGTTAAAAAAAAAAAAATTCTATTAAATCGTATTCCTAACAGTGGCAAACGATCAAGGAACACTGCATAAAATAGGTAAGAGTCTGTGTTAAAATATATCTGATTGCCATTGTGATTAATAGCAACTGAGAACTGCATTTGGGGTTTCGGAAATCACAAATAGACAGTAAAAATGATTTGTATATTTATACCGCACTGTACTTATCACCCAGTCCCCAATTGACGCTGCACAGACACAAACAACTACTTTTAATCAAGGGCACATAAAATATACCCAACCTATCACAATTAAATCATATGGTTAACAGCATCCTTTCTGAGGTCTGAGGTTTATCATGAAGATAAGGGGGGACGGAGGATTTTAAATGTGAAGTATAGTAAACAGATTTGCCACATGTCGCAGCTTGGAGGGAGCTGTTACCTCTTGGGTGAGGGGCAGTAGTATAGTAGTGGAACTTTTGGGGCATGGGTCACAGGGAGTTAGATACAGATACCTGTCCAATTTGACCTTCCTACTGGACAGCAGTTCTAGGGTGACTGACATTGTTGGCAGGAAGATTTTAGAGTTCCAGTGGGTTATTTAGAATTCATAGCTACAATGGGGAGATTTGGGAAAAATAATAAAATTAGCAAGGACTGTGACAGCTTTCAATGAACTGCATATCTGTACATACCACAACACTAAAGAAAGTGAATATTAAACAGGTGCAGCCCCCCAAATAAGCTTGGCTAGGCCCAGCTTGAAGATGTTTGGATTCTTAGACCCCCAGCCCTAATTAATACAATGCATTTGTTCAAAGTGAAATTCCTAAAGATTTCATTCGCACGAGGATTAAATGTTCCAATCGCCAGCAGACGTGTACGATTTTTCAGTTCATCACTTTAGTCAGCGGGTGCAAGGGATGGCATGACACAGTGTAGAATTAGACTGAAAAGGGAGATTAGTGGCTTCTGCAGTTTACTGTTTCCCTTCTCGGAGCATTGCTATTCTGCGGTGTGCCTGCACTAATCCTTTGCAATCATAAAATATATAACAATGCTCACAGAGAGGCAGCAGCTAGTTCTTTTTAACCACTGCACGTACCTTGACTCTGTCTCTGTAGCTCTTTAGAAATATTGCTGGGCTTTGGCTTCCTGGCGCTGAGGTACAGTAAACTGAGACATTCAGGATCCCCTTTTTGCATGGCTCAAGGAAGTTGCCCTATGAGTACCAAAATGTCAGCTAAATAAATAGCACTGTTTCTATATGTCCCTTTAGAGTGCTCAGTGCCATTACTGAATTCATAGAAGCACCTGGGCATTTATTTCCGGAATACTCTTAACACATAATTTATGTTTTATATATATATATAGAGAGAGAGAGAGAGAGAGAGAGAGAGCGATATATATATATATATATATATATATATATATATATATATATATATATATATAAATTCCTTAGGTTTAAGCACTCCCATGCGAATATCCATCAGACCCAGGTGCTATTCGTCGCCAGTTGTATAGAATTGTTTGAATATAGGAATGCACACTTTATTTATTCCAACATTTAAAAGAAACAGGTATATATATATATATATACACTATATATATATATATATATATATATATATATATATATATATATATATATATATATATATATATACACAGTGTATATATATACCAATTATTCTCAGACCAGCACTCCCTGTTGTAAAAATTCAATTATTTATTATTATATAGTATCTATCAGGCATAGATACTATGTAACAATAAATAATTGTGCTGGTCTGAGAATAACTGGTGTATATAAAATTACTCATTTGGAAATATATATATATATATATATGGGTGCTGAGACATATACCCTAAGTCTTAAATAAACTTTAACACTGATATGGAATCAAGCAGTGTAGTTACTATCTGTAAGGGCCCGAAGGTGCAGTTGGAAGTGCGGACCAAGGAGAAAGCAAATAGTTCAATAGATTTTGCAGTATCAGAAGGGTTAAGAGAAAGAGTAGTCAAAGTTCAGTCAAAAAGGGGCCAATCCAGGCTGAAGGCAAAACAGGAATCCAACAAGAATTATAATAAATCACACCCAGGAACTCGATAAGAAGAATCTATATTTGGGCAATGTTTACAATGTCCAGGCTCGTTAAATAGGTTTCTCTTGGCGCCAAAATGGGCGTGATGACGTCATGACACTAGCGTCCTGATGCTGACGTCCATTCTGACGCTGGCGACTATTCTGACGCCGGCGACTTGATGCTGGCGTCACAACACTGCGCACGTCTGACACTCCAGCGTCAGAGCGTGCCACGTGAGGAGACCGGGCGCCGCCGTCTTGGGGAGCGAAACGCAGGAAACGACAAGTCTCCCTTACACTATCAAGTTCAAGGTTCAGTTTTAGTATTGAATAGAAAAAGGAAACCATAGAAAATATTGACTTATTTGCTTACAATGGACTCCATGGTAGAAGATTTTTCCATATTTAGGAGCTGGATATCGGATTTTTGAAGATGTCCCAAACCTGTAAAAAGTTTGAACAACAGCAAAGTATTCATTGTTTAAATAAATAGGGCTGTGCACACACATTGGCAAAATTAGTGGGGACCCTGTAACCCATAAAAACTATACTCCAACATATTGTAAAAAAAATAAAAGTTACGTGACTTGGGACAAAGCCCCTTTGAATCAATGCACTACCCATTTTTCAGAAAAACATTTTCTGACCGTCTGAATAATGAAATCCATGCTGGTTTAGTTTAGGGGGAAAACTTGTGCATAACGTTGAATGCAGGGATAACCAACATCATATATTCAGTAAATTATAGCCAGGCTTATATTGGAAACAGGAGAAGCTTCCCTGGACACTATGCAGAGAAGGAAAGTGGGGGCCCTCACCTGGTCCTGTGCTAATTACAAACTTGTTTGCTTACTGACTCATCCATCACTATGGATAGCTTGGCCTGGGCCCCTCAGACTCTTTGGGAAGCCCTGAAATTTTTAGCAAGTCATCCTGATCCACAGCAAATATATGCTTAAAATGTAACTCCTTTATTCCTTCCCTACAGTTGCTTTCATTATGCCAACTGACACAGACAAGTAAACTGCCACAGACATGTTAAAGCTAACTGATCATAGGTCACTATGGGCATCTTTCACTGCAGAAACTCGGTCAAGTCAGTTTAGATAATTTATTGACATACTCTCCATAGAAGTCTGTGCACAGGAACATCACTGCATTGTTAATAAATGGAGCAGTTTTGGGGAACATTACCCTTGAAATTTGCAATGTAAGAGCAGAGAAGGAATGTTCTGTACACATAATGAGATCTTCATATATCAATTTCTATGTTTAAAGGAAGATGAATGAGAGATGAATGGGAAATGTATTTCTGCATGTACAATGTGGGTTCCGGAGTTTGTATGTCTTGAACAGAAAGAAAGCCTACCCCCCCCCCCCTCCAACCTTCTTACAAATGGCTATTACTGTAGCTATGAAGTCTAGCTTAGCTGTACACATTTACACATCTTTTTTAAGTCAGGCTGGCCCTGTGAGTTAACACCAGACTGCATTAGAATTTCATTCGTTTTATGGATGTGGTTAACACAATGAACGAAAGAATGTTATTAGGTTTCTATATCCCTGTGGTGAGAAGTCACTTTGTCAAAATGACAGCTTGAGGAAATATGTGAACCATTCTTCTCTGGCCTGTGTGTCATATTTACTTAGTTTGGCCAGAAATAAGCTGTGTTCTGCATTTCACATACTCTCTCCCACGGCAGCGGCTGAATAGAGTTGATAAAATAATGCTTGCACTTAAAAGAAAAATCTCACATATTGGGCAATTTTGGCAACAAGGTTATTACACAATAATATCATAGTAACAGATCACAGGTCCAATTTGTCTTTTGTTTTAGGTTATAAATGATTCATAAAACAGGATAATTGTGAAACACAGAGATAGTATTATTGTCTCTACAACTTTACCTGTACCCACAATGCACTGTGTTGCTACATAATTAGTTAGAGATACTTCAGTGAAAGTTAAACATGAACTTAAGTTCAAAATGAAACCTGTACTCAATCTTATTTGAAAGTGCTCAGAGGGTATGGATCCAGAATATGTGAAAGGAGTAGAAATGTTTTTTTTTCTGTAACTGTTGGGTAGGGGATACCCATGAGGAGGTTCTAGAGTAGGTCCTTCAAGTTTGGCACTTGGAGGGGATGTCCCTACAGAGAGGGGCTAGTGCCCTGGCTGTACCTCACCAGACAAGGATTTAGAGAAAGAGTGAACTAGGTTAAGTAGGGTCTAGTACCTTGATGCAAGGGTGACTACTATGCCTGGAGTCTGTATAGTACAGATCCCTTGGCTTGAGGATGTGGAACAGTAGGGTAGGCATCAGGGGGATGACCTGCCAATCCTGGTTCTGTTATAATGATAATAACTGTGGGACTTCATTGCTTTTGGAGAAGCTATACCTGTGACTGTGAATAAAGTTGTTCCTGTGTTCATCTGCAAGACATTGTGGACCTCCTAAAGAGTTAATTTAGCTAGAGCATATGGGGCTGATCGTTACATACCCCTTCCCCAACAATCTGTCTGCAAGCACTTTAGTATAAAGTAGTTATATGCCTTTATTTATTATACTGCTGTCCAACCTTTTCAATGGATTCAATTGCCAATATACCTAATGTCTGGGGTGGTTTTAAGTTAAAATGATAGCTTAATTAATCAATAAATCAATTAATTATTGAAATGGAAAACATTAGTCCTGGCCAGCAGTCTGGGAAGTGTACAGTACTGATTTATTACACTGATCACTCTTTGGGGTGAAGAATTCTGATCTGTGGATTAGCTGTTTCTAAAAAAATGCTTGTACAACATGCTACACATAAGTAACACTGTGTCCATGCCTACGGAGCATTCAAGAGTCCAATGCCTTGTTTAAAGGAGAAGGAAAGGTTAAAACTAAGTAAGCCTTATCAGAAAAGTCCATCTAAATATACCAGTAAACCCCCAAAGTAATGTTGCTCTGAGTCCCCTGTCAAAAGAAACAGCACATTTCTTTCCTTCTATTGTGTACTCATGGGCTTCTGTATCAGACTTCCTGCCTTCAGCTTAAACCCCATTGCCCTGGGCAAGAGCATGCTCAGTTTGCTCCTCTCCCCCCCACCCCTCCCTTCTCTACTGTAATCTGAGCCCAGAGCAGGGAGAGACTCAGGCAGGAAGTGATGTCACACCACATTAATACTGCAGCTCCTATTCTAAACAAACAGAGAGTTTCTAGAGCTTTTTACTCAGGTATGGTAAAACATTCTACAGAATAAATATAGCATTCTAGCTTGCACTATTGCAGCTAATCTATTGGCAATAAAATGCCTCCGTAGCTTTCCTTCTCCTTTAATTGTCAGAGGGAATATTTTATCTGTTTTCTTGAGGGAACTCTCGAAGAGGCCAATTCCACTGTGGCTCACTTTGGGACTACATTAACAGTGCTGTGTTTTAGCACCTAAACTCCATTTGTCAACACTGTATCATGGCTCAAAGATATAAGGGAACAGCTTTTCACAAATCCAGATCCGTAAATGGCAAACTACGAAAAGCAAGTTTGATCTTTACGTAAGTAGTCATACAATCAGAAATGAATTTAAGGAGATTTTCTATTAAGAAGTTCAAGGCAGAAACACAATAAAATACAAAATAAAATCTGTCTGGAATTCTATTCCAGTAGGAATTTTAATATTATTAAAGGGGATCGTGGAGACCAACCTTAATCGCCATGGGGACCTAATATGGTGTTCCAATCCATAGGAAAAAAGGTGGATCAGCGCCTTTGGCAACGGAGTCGAACTCACCAGAAACAAAATGAAGGGAGGAAAAAAAGAGAAATCGACATATAGTATAGTATTTTCGGAAATATTCGTTCCACACCAGGTGCTTGTATACAAAATTTCTATTTTGTTATATTTTTTCCCCTTTTTCCAAAATTTCCTCTATTTTAATCCTCCATTTCGGGGGCTGTGCTTTTACTTCTCAACATGCATGTGTATCTTCCACCAACAAATGGTTAAAGTGCCTACTTACAAGACTTTTTATTTTTTCAACCACGTATAATAGTGTTTTCTTTTCCCTTTGGGACAAACTTCTGTGCCTTCCACCAAAAAATGGCTAAAGTGCCTACTTACAAGACCTTGATGTATGACTCGCATGTAGTATTAATCACATGTAGTATTATTTTATTTTACTTCTATTCCTACCCCGGAAAGACCTGGGCAACCTGCTAAGGACAGCTGATTTTATCGAAATGTTTGTGAAACTCGATTAAAATGTGAGTGTAAAATTTGTATGCAAGTTTTTAAATATTTATTAAAACGTATTACACAATATATGTCTCTATTCCATGTGGGAGTGATTGGAGGAACTGAGAAAAGAAGAAAGGGTCGTAAAATAATACTACATGTGATTAATACTACATGCGAGTCATACATCAAGGTCTTGTAAGTAGGCACTTTAGCCATTTTTTGGTGGAAGGCACAGAAGTTTGTCCCAAAGGGAAAAGAAAACACTATTATACGTGGTTGAAAAAATAAAAAGTCTTTTAAGTAGGCACTTTAACCATTTGTTGGTGGAAGATACACATGCATGTTGAGAAGTAAAAGCACAGCCCCCGAAATGGAGGATTAAAATAGAGGAAATTTTGGAAAAAGGGGAACAAATATAACAAAATAGAAATTTTGTATACAAGCACCTGGTGTGGAACGAATATTTCCGAAAATACTATACTATATGTCGATTTCTCTTTTTTTCCTCCCTTCTTTTTGTTTCTGGTGAGTTCGACTCCATTGCCAAAGGCGCTGATCCACCTTTTTTCCTATATGAAGCATTCCACAGTTGAGAGACTGAATTAGGATCGGCAGGAGGGGACTAAACTAAAGGACTAACTTTTTTCATTTCTGGTGCATATTTTGCACTTTGTGCATGTATTGCATTTAGAGAATTTCTGTGTAATTTTGTTCCAATCCATAGGTTGAGTCATAACTTTAAAAAGATGCTCTCTTTACCACCTGCAGATGGAATTAACACTGTTGCCCCTGTGCTCAGTGCAAGACCACATTTTTGTGCATACAAACAGAAATACTTTCTAAGTTCAACTTTACCAGTTTTTTAATCCTTTAGTATTATCCTTTATTTATGAATCATCATCATCATATTTCACAATGATTTACAGAGACTATACATGATTCACATCAGTCCCCAAGTGGAGCTTACTCTCTAAGGTCCCTACATGCACACTATGGTCAGTTTCATCAGGAACCAATTACTCCTGACATTTACTTATGTAAATGTGAATGTACTGAACAATAGAGAGGGCATCAAATGGGCCATGTTTTGGCTTTGAATTACTGAGATGTTCTGTAGATTTATGTATAGTAAGTAGCATTCTGGGGCCAAGAATGTTACAGTTTTGCAAAGCATTACCATTTATATAAGATTATGCAATTCATTTTCTGCTCTGAAATAATTATCTGAATCCTTTTACCCCACATGTGATTTACATAAAGATTCAGATATACTGTAATTACGCAGTGCTTTTAGATTTGAATTCTAGTTAGATATACTGGAGTTGTTAACATTTAGGGGGTTATTTAACCCCTAATGTGACTTATTCAGCACCTCGACTGGTCTGAGATGGAGGATTTTCAGATTTTGGCCTTTTGCAGCATCAGGGTCTAATAAATATAGAAAAATTTTTGTTTTTTTTTCTAGTTTTCTAGTGAAAAAAACCTAAAATTTTATGTGATTTTACTACTGATACTTCAATAAATAACCCCTACGTTAGGTTGTTTGTCCACTCTCCCATGTTAATTAAAATGTAATATGCATTGCACTTTAGTGAATAACTCATTTTTGGATATGTTTTTTATGTTTTTGGATTTACAATTTTCTCTTGACCCTTTAACAGTCCCTTTGTTAACTCAAGAACATACTGTTAATAACAAAAACTATTGGGGGAATGTAATATGTTTTGTTAGCACAAAAACTTTCGCAAAGAACATTGTGACTGTTAGTGATCACATTACATACCTCATTGAACCAGCTCGCAAAGTTTGCAACCAAATGGCTTTTGTGAACATTCACAGTGTACGTAATCAAATTTGGCAATCGCAAAGCGTGTTTTAATTACATTGCCCCTTGTATGTTCAACTAAAATGTTAAAACATGAAATATACTTTCCAAGGTTCTCTTTACAATAATAATCTTTGAAATAACTTATTTTAGTTTTTGAACTTCCTGGTATACACTATGCCAGCCTTTGAGAATTTCAATTGAAGAGCAAGGGATATTTGTAATCTTGACTCGAAACTGCATTCTCATTAATGTTTAAGGATATTAACTAATGGCTCAAACTAAAACAATTACCCAAAAAGTAATAGCAGTAAATCAATGCGTTAGCACTGGTTTTATTACACATTGGACATGTCCTTATGGCTTTGTAATGATGAATTGCCATATTGCAGTTACAATGGCTAGTTCTATTTAGAAAGTTGAGTTATGGAAATGCTTTTGGATTGCTTCTTTACTCAGCATGGCCTCTGCTTTGCATGGCTGCTTTTTGTCCTTAGCTAATTGATACAGTAAGCATGAATTGCAAGTATCGTGAATTACCAGCAAAATCTAATTGCACTAGAAAACAAGTCTGTGTCCTTAACTCACTCTTATTCTCATACTGGCCATTTTAATCAACAACCTGATCTAGAAATGGTTGATATTAGCAGGCCGATGGTAAAGTTCATGTAACATAGCTTTCCCTGTATGTGGAAAACAATAAAACAGTAAGTGATTTTATAGAACTGCTAGTAAAATTTAGAGTGACTATCAATCATGCTTGTGAGCTGATAAAAGGGTATTTCATTATGGATTCAGAGCCAGCTGTTACTCAATTATACTTGAGGGAGTATAAGTGATGTCAGGTCTCGGTTAGAACTGCTTATTTGTCAAAGCTAACTGCTTCCAAAACAGAGGGAACCAAGTTTGGGAGACAACAAAGCAGAGATAAAAGTTTCAGTGGAAGCGCATTAGTACATCCGGCACAAAAAGTATTTTTTTCCCATTGTGTGCTACTGAAGGCTCCATTTAGTCACTCTGAGATTAGAGGATACTACACACACCCCTCCTGCGAGTGCCTCTGTATGTCACCCATCTCAGATCTGTTCACAAAGAACAATCAACGTTCTTTCTTTTATAAAGAATCAGTGAAAAGAAATGTATTATAGGAGCCCCATGACACCATTCTCCAATCCTGTGCTCAGATCTTCACAATTTATTTATTAGATTTGAGCTCCTGCAACAGTTTTTAACTGATGTTAAATAACCCAAAATAATTTGCCATTACAGTCAATTTTTTGTGACTAATACAGGAAAGCTTCTCAATAATGATCTCCTTACTAAGAATGTAGACTGTAGATTTTTCGCAAGAAGACAGGTTGCTTCTACCTGTGATGTTTTCTTTTCTTCAAATGTATTGTCCTCACAAACACTCAAGTTGCTTTGTCTGTATAATGCATGTGCTGCATGCTATGTATCATTACACAAGTAGAGAGGCGCAAAATGTTTTGCTAAGTTTTGCAGTGAAAAGAATGCCCATAGGCTCCAATGGGTGGAAATAAAATTGTTGTGCGTCAAAAAAAATTGTTGGCCATAGACTTCAATGCATTCTGGCAAATTTTTGGTGAATTGAAATAGGTCAGATTCGCCCATCACTATACAAATATCATAAAGTAAAATGACCCCCACACAAATGATACAATACAGGACTATCCAGCCTGCCCTGCAGTTCTCCATTAGTTGCCATCTGCTGAAGGCACTAGTTACAGATTTGGTTTCTATGATTTCCAAGTACTGTTCAGTTTTTAGCATTTGAAAAGATGACAAACAGAGTGAATGAATGTCAGTATGTACAATATGTGTCCCAAATAGACTAGACTGAAGGGATTCTTGGGTTGAACAGTTTAATAATGTATATGATGTGGGCAAGTATCTCCCAAGTAACATATATTTTTTTGTCCCATCAACTTTATTCTGATGTATTTCTGAAGTTGTGTTTTCTATTTACAACCCCCAAGGTGATACTGGAAAATGTAATGTAATCTTTTGAGAAAAAAAAAAAATATATATATATATATATAACAAGGGAAAGTTGTGCTCACCACTAATTTTTAAAACCATTAGGCGGGGGTGCAATGAGGCTGTGACCACAAAATTCTTTTCCATTTGCAATGTTTACTGCAATTACCTCATTATATATGAGCAACATGCAATACATTTACTAAATGAAAATGTAATTTGAACATCTCTTTACTGTATGTAGTGGATGGTAGGAAAGTAGAAAAGCCCAACAGGGAGAATGACAACTAAATCCCAGTCGGATAGCAGTGCCCTTCATTCATAGTTATTTGCATTTACAGTTCTAGAAACATGTCTATATCTGTCTGCTTCAGTTTAAATTCAAAATCAAAAGGCCTTGCTGAGCAGCCGGAGACTTATTTTTGTTATTAAAGAAGTTAAGGGATTCCTTATCTAGAAACCCATTGTCCTTAAAGCTCTGGATTACAGTCCATTTCAAGCCAATTATTCTAATGTTTGAAAATAATTTCCTTTTCCTCTGTAATAATAAACAGTATCTTGTAACTAAGTTGCATGAATCCATGTTGTGTTGACCTTCTTGGGTTCATTTAGAGGCAGATTTATCAAGGGTCGAAATTTGAAAAACTTCTAAATTCGAATTCAAACAGACCAGCCGAAATTAAATCAAAGTTTTTGTGGCCAAATAGGTCTGTTTTCGATTGAATAGGTCTGTTTTTGTTTGAATTTGAATCGTACAAATCTAATTAATAGTGCATTTGATCAGATTCGATTCAAAGTTTTTCCAAAAAAATCTTAGATTTTTCAAAGTCCACCAATTGACTCCAATTAGGTTCTAGGAGGCCCTCCATAGGCTAGAACAGCAATTCGGCAGGTTTTAGATGGTGAATGGCTGAAGTCGAATTTTTAAAGAGACAGTATATGATACATTTCAAAATTCTAATTTTTTAATTTTTTTCAAATTCTAATGGAATTTGGACTATTCCCTAGTCGAAGTACACAAAAATTAACTTGAAATTCAATTTTCTTTAAATTCAAATTTTCACTTTGACCTTTGAGAAATCTGCCCCTTAATGTTTAAATAAGAAAGACCCTATGGGAAAACCCCAGATCCCAAGCGTTGTGGATAATAGATCCTATAACTGTATTTGAAGCTGTATCCGGCCCTCAAAACTGATTTTCTTAGTAATATTTTCTGCTCTGATACATTCATGTGAGTATGAAAGTTTAGTCACTGAATATCTTGTGATTATAACCTATTGTAACAAATACAAATGAAAGCAGGTATTATCTGTGTGGCCATTTGTATGTTTTCTTCTTGGAACTAAGCAAGCTTATTGATATGGGTTTCTTTACGTGTCTTTATCTTAACAAATAACAAGCTATTTGATTAGAACTAAATGAACCACAGTAGTTTGGAATTTGCTATCAAAGACCCTACATTTGTATCTATCCAATCAAATGTTATTATAAATATTTCTTATGTGTGGCCAACACAACCCATTTAAGTGAAAAACTGATTTCTGAGTCTTGCCCCTTTTTTTCTAACAAAATGTGTGCACATTTAAAATAACACACTATGTTTGGATTCAATTTGTATAGATTGCTGCTCTTGTAACACTCTGTGTTTGTATTCTAGTGCTACCAGGCAATGCGTAACTGTTAACCTTAAGCAATAAATAGCAATAACCATAATGCCCTCTTCATAGGAACACTTAGGAAAGAATGTGCCAAGCTCTGTCTTCCATTTCTTATGCACTCCAAAACAATTTCATTGCTGTCATATAAAGCTCAGAGCATTCAAATGTCTAGCAGTGGTATATAATGTATGGTGATGTATGAGGTCTTTGTTTGTCATAAAGAGACATGCTGGGAACCTGTTATTCTATTATTATTATTTGTTCCACGAACATGAAATTTGCACAAAATGTTTGTCTGCCGGGAATCAAGCCCTGAGGTACCATTTTGTGTTAAACTGTCTTCTTTTTCCCTCTTGGCAATACAAGAAAGTAATGATGGAATTTTATTGGAATGCAGTGCACAACATGAGCCCTGTGGGAAGAAAATGCACATCAGCATAGCACCATTTTTTTTCGCTTTCCTTTTTTGCAAATATACAGTACAGGCAGTGGATAAACAACACTCGCAGTTTGAAGAAAATTCTGCCTACTCTAGATTATAGGGGATTAACTCAAACAGGAGCTTTGTAAAATGTATTTTCGTCATTTAATTTTGCCAAAGAGTTATTTTCTTGTACTATTACTTTTTCAATCTTGTATCTTCTGAATTACAACTTTTATAAGATAACTGATCATTTGTAAAGAAAAAAAAAAGCAAAAAGCTTGAAATTGGAATGTGGAAGGTGAAATTAATTCCTGCTTGTATTTTGCAGATCTTGTGATCAGCAGCCAGTCTCTGTATTTCTCTTTGGCTAGTCACAACCCATTTGCTCACTACACAGCTCCTGTGACTCTTCAGCCCTCGAGTTGTATATTGTTTATTTCTCATTAATGCTATGTTTCTTTGCAAACCACTATTGACTTATAGTTGTTTTTAAAGGAGAAGGAAAGCTACGGAGGCATTTTATTGCCAATAGATTAGCTGCAATACTGCAAGCTAGAATGCTATATTTATTCTGTAGAATGTTTTACCATACCTGAGTAAAAAGCTCTTTAAACTCTCTGTTTGTTTAGGATAGGAGCTGCAGAATCAATGTGGTGTGACATCACTTCCTGCCTGAGTCTCTCCCTGCTCTGGGCTCAGATTACAGTAGAGAAGGGAGGGGGTGGGGGAAGAGGAGCAAACTGAGCATGCTCTTGCCCAGGGCAATGAGGTCTAAGCTGAAGGCAGGAAGTCTGATACAGAAGCCCATGTTTACACAATAGAAGGAAAGAAATGCTGTATTTCTTTTGACAGGGGACTCAGAGCAGCACTACTTTGAGGGTTTACTGGTATATTTAGGTGGACCTTTCTGATAAGGCTTACTTAGTTTTAACCTTTCCTTCTCCTTTAACAGGGATCCAACAACTAGTAACTGCCATGGGTCATTATAAGTGATTGGCGTATGTATTTGCGTCAAAAATTTTTATGCAACAAAAATGTCGCTCGTGTAAAAATGCATTTACTTTTAATGCATTTACTCCATAACAATATGTTTTACATGCATTGTAAAGCCTTGAATACTAGACGGGAAATGGTAGCATTGCACATGTACTGTATGGGGCACATTTACTAATGGTCGAATATCGAGGGTTAATCAATCAAATTTAAATCCTTCGACTTCGAATATCGATTTTAATCCATCGATCAAACATAATTCCTTCGATCAGAAATTTGCTACAAAGCCTATGGAGACCTTCCCCATAGGCTAACATTGTACCTCGGTAGGTTTTAGTTGGCTAAGTAGGGGGTCAAAGTTTTTTTTAAAGAGACAGTACTTCGACTATCGAATGGTCAAATAGTTGAACGATTTTTTTAGTTTGAATCGTTCGAGTCGAAGTCGTAGTCGAAGGTCGAAGTAGCCAATTCAGTGGTCGAAGTAGCCAAAAAAACCATTCGGAATTCAAAGTATATTTTCTTCTATTCCTTCACTCGAGCTAAGTAAATGTGCCCCAATGTGTGTGGATCGGTAACCAAAATAATGTCATACTTAGCCTATAATCTGACTCAATAAATATGTCATCAGCTACTGTCAATGTCTTTTTTTAAGAATTTATTATATAGCACACCATGTTCATTGTAAATCATAACCCATTTAGGATTAACATATAACATACATATAACATATAAGCCTCAAAGATGTAAAATTGTTAGAAAGTAGAGGGATGGAAATCAATCAAAATCAATCAAATGTCCAGTGAGTTCCAGCTGCCATCAGACATGGAAGAACCTGATATCAGCAATAGTCTTAAAGACTTTTAACCATGTATTTATATGTTGACAAACACAAAATATGATGGTTTTAAGGTACCTGTCATGTAGTGGTAAAATAGTTCATGTGTTTATAGATTGCACAGGGAACTGATGTTGTATAGATAGAGTGGATACAGTTTGCAATAATTTAGTCAATGAGAAATCCTTGAGTTCATCAAACACACACAGCCACAGATAAATTGGAGGGGTAAATATATGCACACAATGAGTGCACTGAGCTAAGTTCTCTTTTATGATACATGTTCATTGATCTTGATTTTTGAATATTTAATGAGCATGTCTTTTAAAATGTTGATGTGATAGTATTGTGAAGAGCCATTGGTTAGTGCTGAAATACTGCTTTTCCTGTTTGAGGTACAGTAATTCATTGATTTAGAATCTAAAATTTCAGTTTCTCCATTACTACCGAGACAGCTGTCTGCAAATAGATATTCTGTCAATAGCCCAGATGTGTTTGCACCCATATGTATTTAGTCACTGTTGAATGGTTTGTCAAATAACCCAAAAGGGGCTTTATTTTTAAATGACTACTATGTCTTCACTAGATGAAGAGAGCACCAATAATAGCAGTCTTCATCCGCAAGCATTAAGGTCTGTCTGACTGCACATAAGGTTTTTAATTATATGTCTGTCTAGATATGTATGTCAACACTTTTTGCAGAAACCATACTTTGCCCCTAAATACTTCAGAATCAGGGGATATAAGCATAAGACCATATATACATATATAATATAAGTTACAATACCCTGCTATATTGTTATAAGAGAGCCAAGGGAACTAACATGTTAGATAAATTAAATTAACATTGCATGTTGCTCCTACTTTAATGGGAGTGAATGTCTCTCAATCACAAGGTTTTAATAATATTAGATTAATATATTAGTAACCTTATGTACTGTATTTTTTACATTTTGAGTTATTCCATGGCATTGTACTATAATTTTACAGAATGCATTTAATGGCACAAAAAATAAACTTTTCATATTCAAAATGTTTTAATTCTAAGCAACTATGCAGTGGTTTTCAAATTATATTTACATTTTTACACAATATTTGTGTACCTATTTACATTCTCTGCACTCTTGGCTCCTGGAGTTGTGATGATGCAAGCCCAGACCCAGAAACCAAAAAGAAAACAAAAACAAATGAAACGATGCTTTCAACTTTTCAACAGTTTCATATAACTTTAAAACCATGTGCCAATAATGTACTGTATATTAAGAAGTTGCTCAGAATTACATTGTTTTTAATACAAAGCAAATCTTTGGCTGATCTGTCAAATTGGTAAAAATCTTTTATTTCCCAATGAATATGTAACATGCAAAAAGACTTGTAAACCTTAAACACATTTGCTTTGTGTGCTCTTTTAGACTCGCCAGTTTGGCACACAAAATGTATCCAACAACTTGGCCAAGATAGATGTGGGTTTTTGCTAACTGATTACTGAGCAATATATAGCAAAAACATACCACTATTGTAAAATATAAAGATACTATAAGTCACCAAAGAGTTCCATGCCCATTACTTTAAAAAAACATCATGGACCTGCAAAGTAATTTCTAATATTCTCATATTTTGCAACAGGGGGTATTGGCAGCCTACAAGAAGTTCTGTTTGGCAGTACAAACGTTTTTTATGCAACCAAACTTGTCCTCCAAGCCAGGAATTCAAAAAGAAGCACCTGCTTTGAGGCCACTGGGAGCAACATCTAAGGCAGTGATGCCCAACCAGTAGCTTGTGAGCAACATGTTGCTCTCCAACCCCTTGGATGTTGCTCCCAGTGGCCTCAAAACAGGTGCTGTTTTGAATTCCAGGCTTGGAGGCAAGTTTTGGTTTTATAAAAATCAGGTGTACTGCCAAACGGAGTCTCAATGTAGGTTGACAATCCACATAGGGGCTACCAAGGCACCCCAAGAACATTTTTCATGCTTGTGTTGCTCCCCAATTCCTTTTACTTCTGAATGTTGCTCACGGGTTCAAAAGGTTGGGGGATCTCTGATCTAACTCGCTTGTGAGCAATATGTTGTTCACAAGCCAAATGCAAGCCCTGTGTTTTTGTTTCCCAAAAGCATAACTCCTTTCACTCCGTGCTAGTAGTTATGTATTACCAAGATGTAGCATTGCTTGCTTTTGGTAACACTACACTAATTTGTCGTGGTAGGTGGATTGCAAACGGCATCTCCTGGAATGCCCCTATCTTGAATTCTGTGTACTTACTAGCAGCCTATGGTAGGTGTTAATTACAAGGCTACATGGCAGCATTGCACTTTACCTTAGTCTGCCTTTATAATTCATCACAATCAAGATGCAGAGTGCAGCCTACATCAAACATTCTAGCACTTACACCTGGGCAATAGCAAATTGGAACTAGTATCCTTTTTATAATAATGTTCACTATTTTGGTCATACGGTTTTAATATATAATAGATATGAAAGTTCCTTTCAGCATTACATTCACCTAATAAAAATTGTCACTCTGTCACTGTCTGTGCAGCAGCTTTAAAAAGGGAACCCTGTCTATTAATAGAGCACTAAACATTAATAGATCATATGCATAATTAATACGAGTGCTGATTCACCAAAGGAATCTTCATGTGGCAGATCAAGAATACTTAGACATTTTGCTATCCTATATTACCAAACACTCTCTTTCCATTTTTTTTTTTTGTGTTCTGGAAAAAAAAACAGTTATACTCCTTCAAAACAATTAATTTTATGCTAATTGTGTCTGATCCTCCTTGTCCTTAGCGTTAGCAAAAATAGGTGATTTTAATTGCCTTGATAATCGGATATAATAAAATGGAAACTGTTCCTGATTAAATAACATTTGCATTGGGACAGTAGCTCCAAGCTCAGCTGTTACTGAATAAGCACACCTTGCCTCTTTTTTAATTTGTAGCATTAAGCCTTGGCTGTGGGGTGTATTCCAGTTAGGTTGAAAATATAGCTACAGAGTTAATATAGAGCGGGAATTTCTTAATGGATTCTCTTTCAGTAAATTATAATAATAAAATGTAGCTTAGCTTGGAATTGACAAACCTTTCAGCTGCTGTAAATTAAAACTCACTGTATGCTGGTATGGTGGGTAGATGGTTAGAGTTATAGTGCTGTCTTAGTTAATTTAGTGTATGTCAATCCATTTGCAAAGCAAACCTGCTGGAACTTAAAGGATTTAGAAGGGGGGCCTTGAATGCCCGGTGTGATTTGTGAGTGTGGAGCAGGTTTTTAACATGCAAACCACCTGTCTCTTCTTGGAATTTAGGTCTAGGAAATGAATGGGGCAAGGGAGTATGTTGTAGGTTATCAGAGCTCAGGATCCAATTGTGAATCCTGAGATGTGATCCCAAAGGCTTCTTATACAAAACATTACTTACCGATAACTGACCCTAAGGTCAGTATTTCATAATTGACGAACAATATAAGGTACAGTATGTACATCTAGAAATTATTCTAGCAATGCAGATGATTTTGGAAATTGATGTTTCCTTATGTTATTTTCTGTCTTGACTTGCAGCTGATTATGAATGACAGTTCCTTTCAGCGTCTTTCTATACTGTAATGATGGGTGTCGTTGTTTAGTTCTCTAGTTGTGGTTGTTCTCTAGTGCTGCCCATTTTAAAACGTGAATTATTTTCCAAAAAGTATATTTTTCTTGGTATTTATAGATAGACAGGGATGAAAAAAAAAAAAAAACACGAGGGCAACCTTCTTGACCTTATATTAACTAGAAGAGTATTTGTACCCAAGACATTCCACAGCTAAGACCTTTGCTCCACAAAGCTTATGAATGATAACAGCAAGTGGATGAAGAGATCAATAGGTTGTGAACTCCATCATATGGACATCTATAAAAAAATGGTGCTGCATGAGTGATGTACAGTTACATGTCTTATAGGAGGACATTGATAGGATTACAGTACAAGACTGAACTTATCTGCTGGTAAAATCAGTAGTAGTGCATGTATGGGGCCCATTTTCCAGATACTCCTTATACAGAAAGCTCCAAATTATGGGAAGGCAATCTCCCATTGACTCCATTTAAATTAAATAATTTTAATTTTTAAAAATGATTTCCTTGTTCTCTATAATATTAAAACAGTACCTTGTATTTGATTACAACTAATATATAATTAATCCTCATTGGAGACAAACTGTCCTATTAGGCTTATTTATTGTTTGAATGATATTAAAGTAGGCTTATGGTATGGTGATTCAAATTATGGAAATATCCCTTGTCCAGAAAATCCCAGGTCTCAAGCATTCTGGATAACAGGTTCATACCTTTATAGTATGATGGCCCTCTCAATATCTAACACTCTTGATACGAACACAGATAATATCCAACTCTTATTTGGATGGTCATGTATACCTTTTCAAGATTGATAAAGGTTATTGATGTCAGGCTTTACAGGTATGATCACTGAGGAAACAGTACGGTGGCTTAATTAGCAAATTCCTTAATCTTGTCATTTCCTGATTTGACAAGCAAAGTTTACATTTTTTGACTTTGGAATAGATAATTATCTGATTTCATGATTATAAATGAAATAAGTTTTCAGGAAATTGCTGTATGTATAATATATAATATATGCTGTATGTAGCTGTTTTAATGGACATCAGCAGTGAATATGATGACTTATCTCTTGGATTGTTTATTAGCTAAATAAATAAAAGCATATATTGATTCTAAAATGATGTATTAATAGGGCAATGACCGTCTGGTACACGTCAGTCACAATATTTCATAATACAATGAGATGAGCAACTTAACGCCAGAATTTTGTAGTATTAAATGACTAAACGATATATGGAGCATTGCTTGTTTGCATTGCCAGTAATGTAGTGTAAAAGTGGCCATAGACACACAGATCCTATGTACGAATTGAGGTTTCGTACAATTTTCGGATCGTGTGTGGAGTGTGCCGACATCTTTCGTACGGCAGAGATCGGTCGTTTGGTCAATCGGTCAGGGTTGATTTTGACCCGACCGATCCCGCCGGAGCCCATTGCGCATCGTAATTGGATCGTTCAGCAATACGGCCCAACAATCAGATTAGCCTCAATATAGCCATGCTCGTTAATGGCATATCGGGGAAAGATCCGCTCATTTGGCGATGTTGCCAAACGAGTGGATCTTTGCGTCTATGGCCACCTTTAGTCTTATGGTTGACAAAGAGATACAGTATAATGGACAAAATCATCTCCATATATAGTATGCTTTTATATAAAAATGCCAAAATCTGGATCTGAATTTATACTTTTGATAAAAATGTTATTATATCTGATGTGACAATATAATAGGTATCAGACAGATCTAGCACACTAGAAGAGTAATTTACGTTGACCCTGGATGCAAGTACAAGTGCAGAAAAGCTCACCCTTTAGTGCTCTTTTACAAAGCACTTGTGTCCAGTATGGTTGCCCTCTGCACCTAATCAGGACTGTATTTAGGTCCAGTGCCACCCTAGGACCTTATAGTGCCCCCCAAACATACATCTATAGGGAGGCTAAAGAAATTGCAATTAATAGTATTTGTGCTCTTTTTGTTCCACTTTTGTCTAGATGTTTCTTTAAAAAATGGCATTGGGTTACTTGTAACTTCTTCATGGTTATTTATACAGCATTTGTCAACAACAACTAAACATTTTATTAACTAAAAGCAGATTTGTCATATTATTTAGTGATATTCATATACCAGGCTGTTAGTTGTTTGTTACCAGTGGGATGGACTTACAATAAATGTAACTGTTTCCTGGCAGATGCAGTTTAATGGATTTGCAATTAAAAAAAATAGGAGTTTGGTACATCCAATGAAAAAAACATCAACAAGCAAAATACGACAATTTTTTAAGTTATTCTAACTGCTGTGCCAACGACAGCATAGGGAGAGAATTGTTTTCCAAAATAAAGAGAATTAAAAGGAAAAATAAAAACTGCAAGATTACATACAAATCTTTGGAACTGCTTAAATAAACATATTTTTTTTATCTTCCTTGTTTTTTTTAACGGGATCCCTAGTTTCCACATCTACAACACATTTATCTAGGTTAATTTTGCAGCATATGGGCTATGCTAAAATAAATTGCTTTTCCAAGTTATAGCAGCTTGGCTCCTACAACTACAGTTTATACAGGTGTATGTGAGACGCAAGTCCCTACTGATCTAATAAATTGCTATAAGAAGCCAGGACACTTTAATCTTCTTCTGTTCTAGAGTCAGTGTAACATGCGGAAGAGCTATTCATGTCGGTTTCTAAATTCATTGTTGTGGGTAAGCTGGCCTCCTATCTAATCTGTAAAGGTTGCTTTCTTAGCAAATTCCTCAAGTTTGAAGCACTTGCAAAGTCATGTGTATGTACTTTGCGATACTGTGGGTCAGATATCTGCTAACATTTATTGTACCTGACCTACTGTACAAAAACATTGACAGTAGGTGTGGAAGAGAATGTGTTTGTGAAATTGAAGCTGCTCATTTCTCTTGAAGGTGTAATGAACAAACCAGCAGAGCATTTATGTAATTTTCTAGATCCACAGTACAAGTGTCCTAATAAATAAAATATTATATACCTGCTGTGTAGCTCTTGGATGTTTTGTTCTTCTAAAAGTGACACCCTACATGTTCTATTTTTGGTGCAGTGCTTCCATCAAAGTATAATTCTGAATGGGAGAAAAATACTTAATTACATTTTTATGTGTGCAGCTGAATCCTAAAGTGATGGATTCAAAAAAAAAAAAAAAAAAAAAAAAAAGAACTATCCAAAAAGCTCATGTAGGATGGGAAGACTATTTGTGTTTCATTTGCTTCTTGACAAAAAGTTACTTGTTTCTTTTGGTTTCGGATTGGGTTCGGCCAGGCACTTGGATTTGTCCCAATCCAAATCCTGCTGAAAAAGGCTGAATCCTGGATTCGGTGCATCCCTAAAAGGCAAAATGGGTTCCTATTCTTTAAAGATCAATTGTTTATGCATCTATATATTGCTTAATTAAAACAGGAAAAATATTGAAGGAAAAGTAAAACTAGATTGCTTTAACATTTCACAAGACATGTAAAACTTTAATTTTGCCTCTCAAATGCGATCTACCTGTCTGCCAATTAGAAGACAGTTCGTTCAGTTCTTATCAGTTTATTGCAGAACCCATGTGAATTATATATAGTATTGAGTTATGCAGTACTCTAAAGCTTCCATACAGGAAAAGAGATCATGAAGAGTTGCAGAGAGGTTTCACAGAAAAGCAGAAGTGGTGGAGTAAAAGGTAGTAAATAGGCATCAAATATGTTGAAGTCAGTTAGAAATCTTAAATTAAATTACATAGAATTCTGAAGCATTGATTAGCTTTTGTATTAGTCACCAGTAGAGCTTTCTATATAAATGACTTGTATTATTCACAGTAATTGAGTGAGTTGTGGTCTGTTTTGCAGCAGTGTTATTCTGGGTTTGATTCTGAGCATGGAATTATCTGTAAGGTGTGTATGTTCTCTCTGTGTTTGAGTTTCATTCTAGTACTTTGCTTCCCTCCCTCATTCAGAAGATATTCTGTCCAGCTAATTAGCCCCTGATAATAAACTAAACTTGGAACTTCAATTGTATGCTTCGTTGGGCAGGAGCTGGTGGGAATAAGGAACAATGTCTGTAAAGGGCTTCAGAGTATGTTAGAGGCATAATAATTGTAATGCATCTTTTAATACACTAAACAGAATGTGTATCTTGAACAAACTTAAAATATGTATTTTCTCTTCTTTTTGTATTTTTTGACTTTAAAGAATACCAGGGTTTGGAATGTATTTCTATTGCTGGACTCATTACTGCTATATATTCTGTTAAAGAGAATATTGAGTGCAGTACTTTGTTATGGAAGGTTTCAGCATCTCTTGGAGTATATGTCCCATGGGAGAAAAGAGTACTCGTAATAGCCCATACGGTGGGAAACTTCACATTTCAGTAGAGAAACTGTAAATTGTCATTACTTCAGCAGAGAGATCTAGTGAGGGCCTTGGTGAGATGCTCTGAAAGCAGAGCTTTGGTCATTTATCAAGTTGTCCAATCTAATCATTCTAGTTATAGCAGTCACAAAAAAGATAGATTCGGATAGATTTTTTTTCTCTGTAACCCAATATTTGATTCTGTCAGTGTAACAGTACCCAAGCAGAAAGTTAGCAATGCCTAAAAGCCACGTTGATAGCAACATCAGTTACAATTTGTAATGACCTTTAATTGCATTCTGTCGTAAATTACATATTCATTATAGCATTGGTTTGGTTTTAAAAAAGACAACTATTCATCAAGTTCAACCACCTGTGCATTCCATGTTTGGCACTGTCTGTGTGTCTCTGTGAATATGCACAGGTATTGGATCATGGTTTTTATGAATATGATGTTTTTTATGATATTTGACTGATGTTTAAGAAAATATCAGACATTTCCTATTTAACAATATGTTTACTACTGCAACAATATGTTCACCTGCAATTAAAGGAATGGTTTGCCTTTAAGTTATAGAATGGCATATTATAAACAACTTTCCAATTGGTCTTCATTATTTATTTTCTATAGTTTTTAATTATTTACTGACCCCATCTAAAAAAAACAAATGCTCTGTAAGGCTACACATTTATTGTTAATGCTCACCTTTCTTTTCAGGCCCTATTGAAATTCCTGTCTCTTATATCAAAAAATGAAAAGCAATTGCAAATTGTCGCAGAATATCACTCTCTACATCATACTAAGGGGGTTCTTTATCAAGGTCCGAATTATCTCAATATCGACTGCTACAAACTCCGATCTAACCCGCTTGGGTTTTTAATGCTTATTTATTATTACATTTTCCCGAAAATGTGCTTTGCGGGAAAAGCTACGATTTTTCAAGATTTCTTCGTGAATTTTCCCCAAAATCTCCGAATTTTTCACCCGAAAGCTCAGAAAACATTGTGAAATTGCCCGAACCCCCCCCCCCGACACAACCAAAAATCAATGGGACTGTTCCCATTGACTTTTATGCAACCTCGACAGTTTTGAGATGCCTTATTTTTATATTCAGGCTTTATAGCCCTCAGGGTTTAATAAATTCCGAAAAATTTGTGATTTTTTTAAAAGTCTGATTTTATAAAAAAAAAAAATCTTACGGATTTCGGGGAATTTCGGGTATTCGGAGCTTAGTAAATAACCCTCTAAAAGTTAACTCAAAACCCCCTGAGGGGATGAGACTGAGGATTTAAGATTTATAAAGTAAAATATATGAATAGACAAAAGACTCCTTTAGCTGGAACAATGTACAGGCTCCATCCCACTTAGGTTTAATGCTGACAGGGTGGGCCCAAACTGGATAATAGGTAGCCCCCACTTGGTCAGGGGCTAAGTACCTACTTGATAAGTATACAGGTACCCTAATATGCTGGCTAACATGGTATTTATAGTGTGTATCTGGGAGTTTTAATAAAAATGTCCTTGTTGTTTTTGCTTTGGCCTTGATTCTCTGACTTTGTGAACACTGATATCCATATCTTGACGCATACAGCTCCTGTGATTTGTTTTGTAGCTTCTAGATATTAACTATAAATTATTGGCTTCTGAGCAAAAGCTACTTGCTGGGATGGCCTTTTTAGTAAGCCATTCTACTCATTAATATGAATTCTTCGTCAACCATCATGTGCTTATAAGTAGATCGGAAAATTCAGTTGGGCAACTGCTATTGGATGGAATATTAAATCATGAAAAGTAAAATGTATTTAGGTCTTTGAAAATGCATGCCAGTACTTTGGCGATCAGTTATCATTTTTTCAAGATTAGCCATATGTACTGTATATCTAATAACTGGGTTGAAGAAAAGTTCCAGTGTAAAGCTGCTTGTCTGACTGTTCCATACCACCTGCTGATATGCTCATCTCTGTCACACTAAACAACAGAGTTTACCAATAGCTTCACATAACACATACAATCATTGTAACGTTTGTGCAATTAAATGCTTAATATATATTGTCAAGAGATTGATTCCATACATGGCAGTCTTCATCTTCTTAGTTAGAATTGAATGTACAAATGAGCAACATTGTGTTATTTCAGGAGTTTAGAAACACCCTGTATATCTTCACCAATGAAAGAAATATGGCCTTTCTAAGTTGGTGGGAATGGCAGATGCTACTTTTACTTAATGGACACTACTAAATGTGAGGTTTAGACAGACTGACAACCCTCGCCATGTTTAAAAGTGATATATGTTTTTAATTCAATATCTTTATGAAAATGTGATTGTTTGTGTGTTTTATTGTCTAACTTTAATTGTGCTGAGATTAATATTGTCTTATCTCTTTCCCCTTCACAGAGGGTGATGAGACAGGAGTGATGGATAGCCTGCTCGAGGCCCTGCAATCAGGCGCTGCATTCAGGGATCGCAGGAAACGATCTCCAAAAACTAATGGTGAGTGTGCGGTTTTCCTCCATGATATATGATATTCTGAAACTCCTGTTACAAGATCATGGGGAGTTTTCTTTCTTGTTTCCCAGTTTTTGTGCTGAATCACAGCAGGTGCTCCTTATGTGAACAGAGACTGAAGCTTGGCAAGTTTGTCTATATAGAGTTGTACAGGAAATAAGAAATATTTAACATGAACAATAAAGAATGGCTCCTTGAAATCCTACATTTAACTGCAAATTTAGTATTCTAAGGAGCTGCTATCCATTTAAAAGAACATTTATGTTGTTCAAATGTGATTTCAAATGTGAGCAGTACTGTAAACCACTGGGACAAAGAAGGTTGTCTCATTGCTGTATCCTCAAATCAGGTGTGTTCTTTCTGTCACAAATAACAGGGGAACCAACAGGTAACAGCAGTATTTTGCATCAGTATGCTTCCCGCATCTCTGGTTTGATTGTAAACTAATAGTTAACTGTTTGTATCTGGGTGAGGGTAAAGAGAAGCATCTGCATGGAAGTTAAGGAAGCACATGCTGCTCTTGTGTATTTCGTAATTATCATCTAAATAAATGCAGTACGCCCGTGGGTGTGCCTGAGAATGATGTTTAAGTAGTGTGATGCGCTGACAGTAAATCCTGGATACCCTTGGGCTGTGGGGAAACTCCCTCCTACTCCCAGCAGTGTGTGTTGACTCCTTTAAGAACTTTACCCTCAGGTGTATCCTGTATGTCTTCTGATACACAAATCATCCAGGTTGGAAGTAACAGTAGTCCAGTTGGTTGCTTCAAACAAATAACTTTTGTTGAACAGCAATAAAATCTTCAAATACACTCACAGCACTTCACACTTTGAGATGTTTCCCCTCTTAGGGGGTCTTGGTGATGGTCCCTAGCACAAGGGGTCCCACAGGCATCTTGCTCCTTGGCACTATCCCTGCTTCTGAGCTCACCCACCTGTGTCCTTGTCTGGTGGGTTGATCGCGGCAAGGGTGCTAACCTCAACTTCCCTCCTTGTTAGAGACAGAAAGCTGATCAATAAATACATTGCCTCTAACTTTCGCTCCTAAATCAACTATTACAGAACTTCTGACACTAAATAAAACTCATTCTAACCAAGGCATGTAAACAGTTTAGACCCAGCTCTGTACTCACCTCCCCACAAAGTAGGATCTAGGAAGAAAGAGCCCTGAGCATATGTGCTGTACCTTTTATACTTTGAAACACTGCCACCTACCGGGCAAGCAATGAACCATATCAGATGACTGATAACATTTAGGAAAAAGGTGTTATACCCAGGGCTCACTAAGGACCACTTTAATATGTGTCCAAACTACAGAGGGAAACTGCCTGTGGAGATGCCCAACCCTGAGGTTCTCTCCATAAATGCATATGATTCCAACACAACTATGCATTCTTGCAAATTGTTCATTAGAGCAAAATGCTTGATACTTGTGTCTTCATGAAACACTAATAAACAATTTGCTATCCTAACAAAGTAGCAGCTGTACTGTTGTGAATTATGGCTTGTCTAACAGAAATTTAGAATGTGCAGCTCATCAATCATATTGCCCTAGCCAAGAGAAGCAAGTTTGCATTCTGCTGAACATATTCTTAATAATGTCTGACTCTTACTTTGTTGTATGGATAGGATAGAAAATATTTCCAGCTTGTCATCAGGTGTCTTATTATACTGTCTTGTTTTGTTATTTTTATATGTTCATTTTCATATTTACTTTAGTGATAGTCTGCTGAGTGTGTCATCTCTGAGTCCGTATCCATTTAATAGTTTGATTACAATAGGGGTTGAAGTTTTACTAACATCATATCTATATTTTGTATAATCTCCTGCATTATGTATAATTTAGGGGCACATTCACTAAGCTCGGGTGAATGAATAGAGGGAAAAAACTCGAATTGGCGTCAATTCGCCTGAGTAGAATGATTTGATTTGAATCGAGCGAAAAAACGCTGCGACTATTCGCCCATTCGATAGTCGAAGTACTGTCTCTTTTAAAAATCATTCGCCTGCCTACTTCGCCAGATTAAACCTACCGAAATTGCTTTAAAAGCCTATGGGAAAGTCCCATAGGCTTTTTTTCTAAGTTTTTGATCAAATAAAAAGGCATTCGATCGATCATTTGATCAAATGAAAATCCTTCGATCGAATATTCGATCGGGTGAATATTCGCCCATTCGACTATTCGCCAGCGCATAAATTGACCCGAATTCCCTATTCGATTCTATTCTCCAGTCGAATTTCGAGGGATTTAACCCCTCGAAATTCGACCCTTGATACATCTGCCCCTTAGTCAACTAACTGAAACAAAATATATAAAGTAGTAAATATTGCATATGAATATTATTAAGGTAAATTGATATTTCTGGGATTTTTTTTAATTGTTTATAGGTGTTTGGCATTGCTTTATTTGTGAATTGCAGACTAGGGTAGGGAATGTAAGCGTCCCTTAACTTCTGTGTTAACTCAAGGTGTACTCTGCTCTCAATTTCCCTGCCTAAATACTTACCTGCGCTGTGAAATATGTTGGCGCTATATAAATATATTGTATATATAAGCAATACCGGCACAATTCTATGGTCCTTTATTTGTGCCTCAATGTTCATGTTCTGTATTATGGCATAACAGCATAGGAAACATGTACCAGGACAAGTTTCGGTTTAGTCATTGAATTAATGGTAAATAACAACAAACTAGCTGGGTATGCAACAGACCACCATATCTCCTGGGAGAGACAGTAGGGAGGCATAAACCACTTATGCATGGGGTGATAAAAAATATCAAGGAATTCATTATCTATTTCTTTAGAGAGTCCACCTGTTGCATTTTTACTGGTTTACAGAGTGATCTGACAGTATGTATGAATGTTCTATTTACCTAGGTGATGCCATTATTATCACATAGGAGTTTTATATAAATTCACTCTATATTTTTTTTCTCATTATATATTTTCACTGGTACTGGTGAGTATAGTAATTTCCAGCACAAAATTCATTCCCCTCCCTGGAATCTGCTGATATATACAATATAAATGGCAGTAGGACATTTTAGACATTTATTGATGGGCACAAATAGACCATATTCTGTGCATTACTTTTAGGATGGCAATTTTCTAGAGTATTTCCAATTGAAGTTATGTAATACTTTTCCACATTGTAATTTATTACTTTATTTAAAATGTTTCCAACTATATTTATTATTTTAACTGTAAATGAAATTAAGCTATTATATTCCCTTACATAAACCCTTAATGCTTACATTGCACACATGGGAAGTTTTGTTAATTGCTTGCAGATTTACAGAGCCCAAACTCCCTCATTCAGAGAGCAATCTATACGAGTAGTCAAGAATTTCAGTGTTAAGTAAAAAACATTGAAGCCAGTGTAGAAAATAGTGCTTCCCACAGGACAGCAGCAGATACAGGGATGAAAAAATAGAATTTTTCTAGTTAACTGAATCCACTTAAATTTATATATGGCACATACAGTACACGTCTGTATGAAAATCTAACATTTTCCATAAATACTGTAAGTACACTTCAGGTATATTGTTTACTAATAACATTAACATTGTTTACGTTATTAGGCACTTTTTATATGAAATATCACAAAATGTAATTACAAATATGTATTATTCGTTGATTTATTCATTTATTTTATAGTATAACACCAAGTACCAAATTAAGTGGAAAATCCTAATTATAATAATATAGGGTTTACATCAATACTTCAATACTTTCCTTTGCCCCAGAGAGTAAAACAAATGCACTTTATTTTGTTAATTACCCACTGGATTTGTTTATTAATAAGTGTAAGTGCTCTGTAGATATATTTGAAAAGCTTTGCCCAAACAATAACTACAGAGCTACTACCTTTTATATTTTGATGTTGAAATTCATAAAAAAAATGTAATCCCCTAATTCGAATGGGAGATTTATCCCAACTCAACCACGGAAACAGTTCTAATTCAAATATTCGCCACCTAAAACCTGGCGAGTTCATTTACAAGTCAATGGCAGAGGTCTGTTGAACCATTTGAATATGTTAATTGCCTTCCTGACATTCAAGTTTTTTCAGAGGGAAAACTCTACATGAATTTGATTCCAGTTTTTGGGTCAGGGCTATTCAATTGAATATTAGGCGTTTTTTCTTAAATAACCCTTCCATTCAAGTTGTGAGTATATTTGAATTTATTAGAGTAAAAAAATTCACATTCGAATTCGACCTTTGATAAATCTGCCCATAAATATTAAAAGGGATAATTATCTAAAAATTAACTTTTGGAACAATGTGAAGAATGACCTAAAATCTTGGATAATTAAAGGAAACGTAATAATAACAAAAGTATCTGAAAGGATCTGCCTTTTGGTTGTCAAGCTACTCTAATCCCAATAACCAGACAGCATTTAAAAATTCAGGTTCCCTTAGCGCTCCAACATAAGGACCACTGTTTTTTGGATCAATTTCCATTGAGCAAGAAGGCTAAAAAACTTCCCAAAATTTGCCCATGCATAAAAAAGCTATAAAAAATTAATGGAATTAAGGAAGACTAAGTATTTCAAGAAAACTCATTATTCACTTGGCAAACACCTATCAAAGTTAAGCAAGTTTGCTGATCTGGAATAATATCATCCTGTCTTGTGCCATCGGTGCTCAGTTCGGTTACAGACCAGATCTCGTAGCAAATATCAATGTCAATGATAGTGTTGCCAAATGCATTTTTCACCTTAGCTCAGGGAGTAAATCTATTAGGTAGTTAGTGATCTGGGGTGAACAAATGAAGCAGCATTTAGTTATTCTCTATTATTGTATTACAGCACCGGTGGCTTTTTCCAGCCTACATTTATAAATCCACGCAATTTCTCGTTATTGCAGAGAACGCTTTAACAGGGCAATTTTCCTCAAATTGTACATGGGGAAAATGACCACTTTAAAGTTTTATAAAGTGTCGAAGTAGCCAGTAACTCCATAACCACTTAGAACAGCAAAAATAAAACGACTTTTGCTTTTAAATTACCAGCTGAACAAAAGAGCACAAATTAATACATATTCTTTTGATGACCTTTTCTTTCTTTCTTTTTATTTTTTATATTGTTCCATTTTATTATCCTTCAAAGCTTAGTTTGGCAAATTATGACGTGATTGTGTTGAGAAAGGAAGAAAAAGGCAAAACATAAAGAAATGTTTCAAGTGATTCTTTTTTCGAGCTCCTCTGTACATTTGACTGCTCATTCCTAAAGATTAAGCAAAACAATTAAGATTGTGAAATCACTGCTCCAGCCATGAATAGAAGTTTATAAGCATTGATTTCCCTTGTTTCATACAGTAAAATTACCCAACAGGGTGCAGCTTGTTCTATAATTGCTTTCTGACCTAATTATGTTGGCCAATGGACAACATGTAACTCGTCTGGTCGATGAATGTTTCAATTTGACAGTCCTTGAGTGTAAGGGCAAATCATTTGGTGCGAGAAGTGTACAGAATTTATCTCACAAAACATTTGGGGTGTAAACCCTTAATCTTTACTGCATTTTAAAATCTGTTTGATGCAATTGGGATTTATTTAACAGCAGCCTCACTGAGAGTTTGTTATTTTATAGATTAAGTAGAGTTTGTCAATGTATTTGGTGCACTCAACACTCATACTACACCATTAATCTCATTGGCAGAACGGGTATATCTTTGTTAGCCTTATGCAACCACTCAAAGTTTATAATCATATAAGTGGCATTTTTGACTTTAGGAAAAAAAATATTTATTTCTTTGGAGTGTGCATATATGGCTTTTTGTGTCCAACCACAAGGGTTTTTGTGTTACATGCCTTTGGTAGAAACATTTACACATAAGTGTACTCAAACTAGAGGTAAAGCCAGTAGTAAAGATTTGGCATTTTTATAATATAACAAAGACATAAGGATGTGATACACCGACAAAGCAGACTTTAAAGTATGCATACTCTACTTTCATAACTTCCTTCACCTGAACTTTAAAATAAAAGACAACCTTAGATGCCCATTTACTAACTTTTGTATTTTTTTCCATGTTATTGAATTGTATTTTGTAGCACTCTAATTCTCTCTCTCTCTCTTTTTTTTTTTTGCTGATTACTCTAAACCAAGAAAAGTATGTGATTTATTAAGCACTAATAAAAGATATTAGGGTCATATAGAAGTCAATGGGAGTTGTACTTATTCAATTGTACCATTTTTCTTTAATTTGGGCCTTTTAGGGGTTATGGGTTTTTATTATTAGTAAGTGCATGAAAAATGTTTTTTGTTGTCTTATTCAGATTGTTCTGCATTTTTGTTGTTGTTTGTGCGTTTTACATTTGGATCTTTTGATAAATTAAATGGCATTTGTGGTTTTAGAGAAAATACGATGTTTTTTGTAGGTTCAAAAATATCTAAAACCACTTAAATTCATTGTCCATTCATTGAAGCACTTTGAGCGACTATTCACAGTAGCGACCCTTCAACCAAAATTTATTAAAATGTGACTTTTGAGCTTAATAAATAAAAACTTACACATGTTATATTCCTTCCTATGAGATTTTTAAAACCATAATTATCAAATGGTGAATTCTAACTTTCACCCATTGATAAATGCAATTCTAAAAATCCTATAGGAATGAATAGAACATGGGTGAGTTTTGTATTTATTAAGCAGCTATATTTTGCAAAAGGTTGACTTTGTTGAGATTATCATGGCTTTGACATCAGTCCCATATGTATTAATGATACATACAGTATGTAAATTGGAATAAAATTGCCAGCAGTCACTTGACCCTTCACTCTGCAAGTAGGCTGAGAAAGGTCAAGAGCATCAGCCGGTTGTTACTGCTTTTACACACAGCACAGTGTGGTTTTAACTTGTCAAGCTATTTTATCTGAAAAGAGTATTTTATCATATACAGTAGGTTGTTTTAACAAATGGGACTTTACAGTAGCAAGCATCTCTATATTTAATAGCATAAATGTTGTATAAAGTATAAAAGTAAAGACAAAGTGATTCAACTGCAAAGTGATTCCCTTTCATTTTAAGAAAACCATTACATTAATTATTGTGGGAATGGTTCATTTATACATATTGAGCAATCACTTTGTACCAGATTTGATTCAGACTGATAATATATATGGCTAAGAAGTACTACTGGTCCGAATATATATCAATGCAACACTGCAGTGATTCAGTTTCAGGATTGCTGTCAACAGAAGGCATCCTATTGATTTCTCTGGTTGATTTTCCGATGCTTAATAAATATCAATTATTTTGTCTCTAAATGAGTTGTGTTAGAAATATGACCCTGTTCACGTCCATTGCAAAGTGACCTTTCAATATGTTTCTGGCACCAGTAAACATGTAAGTCATTTACTCCCTTGTCACCAAGTAAAGTAGAAGCAATGCCAAAAAATTTACTAGGCAGAACCAAACTGCAGGGCCATGTCATAAGAGGGATTTTCTCCCCCTGCCTATCTATGATGATCCGCTTCCTCCTGCCCCTGACATCTGTGTGCACAGCATTGCCTTGTTACTGCACATATGGCATGGCTTTTGGCATAAAATGCATAATTTTGCATTCCCCAAGGTGAAATGTGTCAAGCCTATAAGCTAACAGACCAATGCTATGCTTGGAGGGCAGACCAATGATATGCTATGGAGGGCAGAACAAAGCAGATGTTTTTTTCCCTTTGCGTAGAGATCTGCAGAGAAAACACCTGCTGTGCCATGGCCTTAAGAGGGATGTTTGTAGACCATGTCCCTCCTTTTTCAGCATAAAACTCTTACAGATTTACAGGTGGGGAAAAAATGTACATGGGAAGGGTGTACAAAGTTTTTACACACCTAAAGGGATTCTGAAACTCTTTAGCAGGGAAGGTTGTTCTGAAATATACAGTATCAGGGTTTCATTTTATTCCTACTAAACATGTTATCCAATACCAACAGTCCCTTGCCAGAGGAAACTGAGCAGCCACCACTGCCACTACTACTGCTTTACCAGAAAGATATTTCTTCTTTGATTTTTTTGTGTGTGGCACAATGGCAGGCACATATGGAAGCCTAAATTTATCCAAGTGCATTCCACAAATATCTTAAATACCCAAACATCAAATTTTCTCTCTCTGTATGATCTGTCCGACCACTACTAAAGTGCAACCAAAATACTATTCTGGACAGAAAAGTAAAATGTAATATCTAAACAATCTTTTTTCTTCTACTTTTCCTCTACCACTGTTGCCAAGACTATTGCCTGCAAAATACCGTGCCTTAAACACTCTCCCCATCAGAGCATAACAAATGCATCACATTAGTAAGTTATTGATATTCAAGATTTCAGTTTCATTTTCCAAAATGACACCTCCTTGGCCAATCTTCTTAGTGCTGTGCTTTTATCGCAGCCATAATGTACATCAATTATTGGTAACAAGGTGCTGGCAGCATATTTTGTACCTTCGAAACACTTTTTTTTTTATCCTTCTAAATTGGCTGTTAAAGTTAAACGTAGAAAATAAGCAATTAGGAGCGTTGCTTTGGGAGAAAATATGATTATTTTTTTTCCAGGCAACTCTTTTCTGTTTTGTTACATCTTTACTAGAATGACCTCGTGGAAATGCAAAGGCTACTGGTTAAGTGGCATTCATCAATAAGTAGCTATTTCAGAGTTTATGCCCAATGCTTCTATTGCTCCAATTAGCTATGACCTTTTCTTTCAGCCTTAGGATATAATAAAGGAAAGAGGACTGCTTCTAAAATATTCCCCCCCTTAATGTTAGTTTAAGCAAATTTCTTTTTCAGACCTGCATGTTTTAAGGGCTTTTCTTCCCCCTTCCATTAAGCTAAATCTGCTAAATCTTGTGCAATGGTATTAAACGTAATGGTTTCAGATACAATAATTGTCAGTGCCCTTTTTGAAGTGTCCTACTTGAGATATGGTCTCACATAATGCAGAGACGCTTTTTGCTTATTATTGACAGAAGGGGAGTTAACGTTATCTGTTAGAGCTAAAGACATACAAGGTTTTTCTTTATCTTTGTGCCATTACTGTTTTTAACTGAAAATATTACCTACATATACACTTGAAACCAACAAGAGGCATTCAAGAAATAATGACACATCTAAGAGGGTTTTTAGAATGAATGTAATTAAAGAAATATAGTCTTCATCTGATACTACTGATTTAACAGTATTTCAGGAAATAACTTTCTTGAATTCACTTGATCAGTAAGAGTGAGGGTTGGAATAGACAGCACATGTGAGCATCTTTAACAGCTGATGTGCCCATCTTAGAAGGTGCATGGTCTACAAACATGTTTAGGGAGCTGATCACTATGATTCTATTCTGTTACTGTAGTCATGGCAGCAACTCTCCTGTACTACTCTCTGGGGTCAACTTTAGTATTGTAGCCAGGCCTACTGAGAGCTTTAGGTTCAGATCCTAGGGAATGAAAGTCAGTAGCGGGTGGGTGCATGTGGAAGAGGTTAGGAGCAATCAAAACCAAACAAAATCTACACCATTCACCAGAAGAACCTGACTTTTTGATTCAAGCAACCCCTGCCTATTTGCTGTGTTCAATCGAAATGTACTGAGGTGGCAAACGTAAAATGAAACAAGTTTGAGGGTGGGTGTTTAACCCTTTGGGTGCCATATGGTATGAACAGGTTGCCTATAACACAAGGCTTAAGCTGTCTTAAGCAAGCCAGTCTTTTTCCTGAATGGACTGATGGCCCAAAATGTGGAATGTATGGCACTGGCACACTGGTACTTGTGTGTTAGCAAAATTCCAGCACACAAGTTAAATTGCAGTACGGGGATAACCACTGTGTTCACTAGACAATACATTGTTTTGGAGGTGTGCCCCTTCAACAGGTACCCACCCTTGTTTGACTGAACATAAGTAAACACAGGGGCTATTCCCGTACTGCAATTTAACTTGTGTGCTGGAGTTTCTGTTCCATGTACCTGTGGGGGTGCTGTCCCCTATTCTCCTGTAGCTCCGGGTTTATTAAGAGAGGAGAGGCCAGGTATGCATGTGACGTTACTTCTGAACTATACTTCTGTATTAGTGGCATAGATTTTATGACCTATGGCACTGATATGTTTAAACCATGAAGCGAGAACCATTCCTCAGGCACCTCACCTATCGGATTGGCATTAAGTCATGTGAAGTAAAAGTTGTATGTAGTCCCACACTTAACATTAACTGAAACTGGAAGAACAGAGATAAAAAAGAAGCATGTATCCTGTAAAGCTACTGGCAACTTTGCAGACAATAAAATGACACCTGGTACCCGGTGAAGTGGCATGAGTCTCTTGTTTAACTACAACTCACAGCCCTTCCTGTTGTTAGGATAAATGAAATAACAATGAACTGACACCAGCAGTTGTGCAATTAATACAAATGTCCAGGAGGTACAAATTACCTTTGCTGCTAGTTGGGAAAATGAACTCTCTGAAGAGAAATTTAAATACAGAGCGGCTATTGCCATCTTTGTTTCTCACCGTTTAGTTGGAAGAATGGAATTTAAACAAATTTCCTATGTTCAATTTGGACTCTAATGGGAATTGTTAGACAAGGATCTGAAAAAGTGCCACGGCTCATTTTATCGTCATTTAAGAGAGAATAGGGGAGAAAGCAAGACAAGTAGATTTATTAAGTGCTTGTTCTCTCAGGTAATTTGCAGTTTAGTCAGATTGGAGACAGAAAGAAAAAAATCTAAGGATTTTAGGTCAAGTTCTTTAGTAATTGCACTTTGCAGCTTATCAGCCACTTACATGAACTTTTTTGAAGAACTAAAGCCTTTGCTGCAAAGTTCGCCCTCTGTAATGTTACTATTAAATATGTTAAATGGCATCAATAAAGGGATCTGAAAGCTCACTCAGATAACCAAATAACTCTTGCCATTCAAATGTTACATCCATAGAGCTACTATGGCAACAAAAACAGATGTTTGTAACATTGAGTTAGTTGCTATATGTCATGCTCTTGCTTCCTTCCAGCATTAAAAGGCTTTTTTTTCATTGTATGTGATTGAACTAGCATAGTGATACTAGTAATAGTTCACATCTAAACAATTCAAATATTTATTAAATCCAATACAGGTATGGGACCAGTTATCCAAATAATTAATATTTTTATTAAAAATTATATCCTTTTTGTCTGTAATAATAAAACAGTACATTGTACTTGGTCCAAACTAAGATATAATTAATCCTTATTGGAAGCAAAACCAGCCCATTGGGTTTATTTAATATTTAAATGATTTTTAATGATCCAAATTACGGAAAGATCAATTATCTGGGAAAACCCCAGGTTCCAAGAAATCCCATACCTGTAGTATTGTTTTGCCTCCAATGATTAATTATATCTTAGTTTGGATCAAGTAACAGGTATGGTTTTATTATTGTAGAAAAAAAGGAAATCATTTTTAAAAATATGGATTATTAGATTAAAATGTATTCTATGGGAGATGGCATCCTGTAATTTGGAGATTTCCGGATAATTAGTTTCCAGATAACGGATCCCATGACTGTATCTTTTCTTTTAGGTTATCAAAATACTAAAATATCTATTAGAGGTTGAAGACCTTGTTTCTTTGGTGCCTAATCTATGCCCTCAACTGGCTGTCAGAAAAGGAATTATGAGAACCAATAGGACATAAGTAAGATCTTGAGAACAATGGATTTTATTAGAGAATGAAACTGCAAGTTGAATCAGTATTAACATCGAAGCTAGGGAAAACAAAGCAAAAGGAAAAACACTTGATTTAAACTGTATTGCAAATGGGCTGAAACATCGAGGACAGGCTGGGTGCATATTTACTTCTAAAACAGCATCTAAAGGTAAAAAGGCATTTTTAGTACAGGTATGGGACGTTATCCTGAATGCTCGGGATCAGGAGCATTCCAGATAATGGCTCTTTCTGCAATTTGGATCTTATACCTTAAGTCTACTAGAAAATCATGTAAACACTAAATAAACCCAATAGGTTGGGGTTGCTTCCAATAAAGATTAATTATATCTTAGTTTGGATCATGTAGAATGTACTGTTTTATTGTTATAGAGAAAAAGGAAATACTTTTTTGAAATGTGGATTATTTGGATTAAATTGAGTCTATGGGAGGCAGCAATTTGGAGATTTGGAGATTTCTTGATAATTGGTTTCTGATTAACGGATCTTATACCTGTATGGGTTTCAACCCTAGCTTATGTAATACCTTCTGTTGTGTTAATAACCTATCCTCATACCTTTTAGAAAGAACATTTTTAATATTTAATAAAAAAAATCCTAATTATGGTACAAACCACTCACTATATAAGGCATAGAAGAGAAAATATATTTACCTCCCACTAGCCTCCAGCAGTCCCTGTTTTTATATAAATGATTCTAATGCCACTACTGATTTCAGGATATGAAAACCATCCCACACTGAAGATACTGCATTTCCCTGATCTTCTAAGAGCACCACGAGACCCCTGTCTTTATTGAGAAAAATGCACTGCAATTATATTAAGAAATGTTATTTATAAAGGTGTTAGTGATATAATATGGGTAATTGCATCACAGTTGGGTGCTTTGTAAAGGGTCTCCTGACATTCCGAGATAGGGTTCTTTCTAGATAATCTGTTTTTGCTCAGGTTTTTATTTAATGTTTTTCATAATTAAAGTAATAAAACTAAACGTTACACCCGCGTGGAGTACCATGAGCAATAACTGCAGCAGTCAGCAAGCTCAGATTGTACTTCTTGTTTGCATGGTCCTGCAAGGGAAAATAAATGTATGAAAATGGAGCAAGCGGAAATATAGGTCTGGGTTTACTGGTCCGTCGTTGCTACTTTTCGGTCGTGTTAATGCACTGTGCATTTTATAAACACTCGGATAAAATCTCAGCAAAATGCCAGGCTTCTGTGATACTGGGAGGCGTAAAACAAAGCAAAACAAAAACGAAATCAATGGAGCAGCAGTTTATTTGGACACCTATGGGGCTCTGCAGGGAACAGGGCCATTGCTTTCTGCCCAGATACCTGTGATACACAGCGTAACACAGTTATTTAATATAATCTCTATGAAACAAACGCTGGCTAATTAGCACTTGGTGACTGCATGTGATTCATCTTTCCAACCATTTGCTCTCCAGTCCAGGACATAATAATTTGCCATTAATTACAGGGCTTGAGGATACTGCTAGGTGTACTGCAATTCACTCAGTAATTTTCAGTTTTGCTGGGTCGGTAAAGCCACTAAATGCCTGCTATAAAGCCTCTTCTGGCTGTGATGCGCATGTGCTGGCAGTTATGTCTGGACTAGGAAAACAGCTCAACGCTTATCAGTGGCATAACTCGATATTACTGGACCTCACAGAAAATAATTTTTCAGGCCCTTGTCTAATGTCTAAAGGTTGACCTATTTTACCAATATTTATTGAAATTGTATATGCATTAGGGCCTCATGGAGTCCAATACCTCCTGGGCCTCCTTACAGACACAGGATCTGTTTTCTCTTTAGTTATGCCCCTGACTCTTATTAGAACTGCTTCTTTACAGATCTATAGTAAATTCGCTCAGGTGAAAATTTGCTCAGACAACGCTAATTCACTAGACTGCAGAGTTTTGTAGTGGGCGGTTCCGGGTTCCCCCCAAATTGTATGGGGGAACCCAGTTACCCAAAACAATTTTTTAAGGATTTTTGCAGGCTATCACTCTGAAAAAAGGAAAAGATACCGGCGTTTTTTGGACTTAGAAGCTTTTTCCATTAAAAAATATGATGTAAGTAACAGAAGACTGAGGAAGTCCTATACACTCCAGTGTACTTTGCCTGGTCTGAGCTGGTGAAGGCAAGTCTGGCGAAAGAGGTAACGTTCAGTAAAATCTGCATTTCATTGAATTTGTGGAGTTATGTCCATTCGCCAGAGCGAATTGTCGTCAGCCGGTAGAGTGTGAATTACCGCTAGCGCCTATCTCTTTCGCTAGCGAAGTGACACCTGCGCCAGTTAGTAAATTGGAGATGTCCCTGAGGCTGTAATGCTAGCAAATTTACACTAGTGTTAACCATTTCCCCCTTCAGTAAATCTGCCCCCTGGTCTCAATGTGTTTTACCCACAATGCAGTGCTGTAGGAATCCTGGGGCTACCACCTCTTTCGAGGTGCTCATACATGTCTTTTTTTTTTTTAAACATTGCACAACAGCAAGGTTTTTCTTCCCCTTCTGAAATACATAATGGCTTGCACACAGACATTGGACCCCATACATTATTAAGGACTCCCCCCATGCTCTTTATACTCCTAGAGACCCCAGAAGCCACTGCGGTGTCAGACTGTAGTTCCTTGCTAGAAAAAATTAAGCAGACCTGGGTCTCTGGGGCCCATTGGATATTTTCCCTGGTCCCGAGAGCCCAGTCCAACCCTGAGCCATTGGGTCTTTTATCTTTTCAGTTAATCCTAATGGTATACATTTTTTTCCTACTGTCTTCATATCTACTGAATTCTCATTTCTGCTGAATATCTATGTGAGTAATCAGTGCATAGAAACAAAGCACAGACTGTTGACTTTCTAGTGATGGGGCATCCTAGTTGCTGTTAACTAACTAGAGCAATCTAATGCCGCCATTGTGTTTTGTTAAAGGCAGAATTTATAAGCAGCTGAAATGCTTGAGGGAAAACATTAGCTTTTTTCTTTCTCTCCAGTTTCAGAAGGACCATGAACCTGACTGATGTGCTCTTACCCTGTGGCAATTTTTTGTGGGTGATACTATGATAAAACAAATTCACATAGTACATTTACCCTTTATAAAATCTGTGATTATGATTAATAAATGTAAACAGGAAAACTGCAGCAGTCGCAGGTGTGGGCCTTTAATCTAGCAATGCAGTCTGTGCTAATTTTCATGTTGCTGAACATTTGGTAGAGATAGATAAAATAACTATTGTCATATCATAAGTATACAGTAGCCTTGTTCTTTTGTTTAGAGTTAGCCTATTCTTTTTTTCTATCAAAGCTTATGGGCTGACTAAAAAAAAATTATAGTGGTTTTACAGCAAACATCTTTTACACAGCTGCAAAATGATAAAAATGCCAGGAGAATTATCTACCGGAATGTATTAAACAATGCACAAACCGTATTCCGTGGCTGTTACAGATGTTTGTGTATTTACACTTATTGGCAAATGTGTGCACTCCGCATCCTAGTGTGTGTATATATATATAAACATATATTCTCCAATATTACCCTTGTCTAAAATGGAGAACTTTAAAGCAAGTCGTGAAAGTTTGAAGAAAGAAAGGAATTTAATGATCGATGGGACAATAGCATTACAACGAGTCTCAATTATTTAAAAAATATCTATTGTGTAGCTTCAAATATTTCAAGCAGCAAATAAATCCAGGATATGTATGAAAAATTCATAACATCTTGCAGATGAGAATAACAGCTATTATTAATGCTGATCTCTTTGCACATTGCAAAGCTCGTTAATGTTTAACAATTCCCCTTTTGTTGCTGACTAACAAACACTCCTGTTTACAAACCTGTGAACTTAATTTCTCTGGAATTTAATTAGACTGCTCTAATATGTAGAATAATGCAGCCCTAATAGAATCATTAAGCACACTAGAAGTCACTGAGGAATTCTAAGACCTTGATAAGGAATAATGTCACACAACTTTTAGGGTACTCATTTTCCTAATTGGGGTTTTTAAATTGCACATTACACAATGTGCAAAGTACAAAATAAAGTCAGAGGCAGCCATCTTTTTGTGATTTGCACACTGTACTGTGCTCTTGGGCTCTGGTCTGGTCTTTGCCCTCTGTTTTAAGACATGGGGACCTGTCCTTGGAGGCTGTGCTCTGCTCCTTTTAATCTGACAAGAGAAGCAGAAGAAGGCTTTCCTCAGGGAAAGTTTAGTGAGCACTAAGTAGAACACTCTTGTGTCCCTTTAAGGGTCGATTCACCTTTTGTGTCCCTTAAAGGGGTGATTCACCTTTTGGCAACATTTATTTTTACTAACTATTCTTTTTATGGCTGTCTGTTACACACTTATGAGTGAAGGGGATCCTGGCTTAATGTTGGACTAAGGGCCTTCATCAGTTTAGCAGATGTCATCACTAAGTTAGCAGGGAACTAGTAGAATAGAAAACAAACCACGACGATGCGGCAATGGCGAAGCTCATCCAGTATGTCCGTCTCCTTGATTGCTGCTCTTGCGATATACTGGTCACTTCTTGACGACTACAACATCACCTATTGCTTCGGAGCGCTGATCTAAGAACATCTAGGAGCCCAGTGTATTTAATAACAACTTGGCTTTATTCAGGCACATATTCAAATTCCATTACAACGGTCGGTGTGCAAATCGAACGCATTTCATGCCTACATGCTTGGCACTTCATCAGACTCTGATTGCCAAGCATGTAGGCACAAAACGTGTTAGATTTGCACACCCACCATTGTAATGGAATTTGAATATGTTCCTGAATAAAGCTAGTAGAATAGACCCCAACGAAAACAAAAAAAGCTCACACAGGCATGGTGTAATCAGTTCAACGTATAGTAGTAAGTAGTCAGCACAACGATTGTCGGATTCAATCAAGGCAGTGCACGTCACTTCAATGGCCACTTTCCATTGGAATCATCATGGGTAGAAGAAATTTGAGACAGCACCACTGTATTGTGCATAGGAGCATCACAGCAATGTTTCAGGCCTTGCGACCTTTTATCAAGAAGCTTGATAAAAGGCCTCAAGGCCTGAAATGTTGCTGTGATGCCCCTATGCACAATTAAAGGCTTTTAAGAAACAAGAAAAATACGGTGGTGCTGTCTCAAATTTCTTCTACCCGTAATCAGTGCCAACTATATTACAGTATGGCCAAATCCTACCCAGGGACCACTAAATCTCCCTATAAATCCCACCTCCTTTGTGACCTGCAAAATGGAATTTTGCATATTTTAGAGCCCCCTCTGCCATAGGGTCCCTGACTGCAGTACCCCCTTGATGAAAGCCCTGGTTCTGCTGCAAAGAGGAAGTGAAAGCTTGGATCCAGAAAGTCTGAAAATCTTTGCATTTGATGAGAAGACATTATAGGAATGTATAGATATTAATTATAAAGGTTTTATAGGAAAAAAAATACATATCAAAACTAATTTTCACAGTAGTTGCAAGGTCACGCTACCTTTAAGACTAATTGCATTAATCTGATAAATATTGAATGTGTTCTACGTCAAAAAGAAATCAACACACTTTAACTGGAGCAATGTCTTACGATAATTCGTTTTTCATAATCTGCTCTGTATTTCACAGCTAACCATATGTTATTCAGAGTCCAATATTTCATTTTATTAGTCAAAAAGTTTTTTTATAGATATTGCAGAAAAAATAAAAATCAATGACATAAATTTTCATACTTTTTTATTTTTTGCAGCCATTAGACTACCTGGTCTTTACCTAACATCATCTTGCCTATATTCACAGTAACAGATATATTTAAGATCTTCCTTTAGATCTCTGAATGGAAGAATATGTTAAAATGACTTCTGTCATCTAGCAAAACAGCCAGCAATATCCCCTTAATATTTATATTTTCAATAAAATGTGTGTGACCTTTTGATCAGCTTGAGGGGGGACGAGTCTTCCCATAGGCAACAAAGACACATTAAATAATATATTATTGAATCCATTTCTCTCGCACCTTTCCACATCTCCAACTTGGTTTAGCTCAGGAAAAAGACAGAAAAATGGCTTCATAAAGTATAATTTCTTTACCTTGTTTAAATGTCATTTGAATATATGACATAAATGTTTTAAATGGGATACTAAAAAAAAATAGTGAGCTGACTGGACACCTGCAGTAGAACTTTCATTAGGGCAATAAAGGAGAATGAGGCTAATGTGCTGAGATGTAACATTTATCATTGCATTTACAGCCTAATGAGTTGAATACGGAAGATAATTCAGATTGATTTTTTTTTAAACAATATTTAACTTGGGTTCATATTCTTTTGCCAGTTAAATTAGTTTTAATTTCTCTTTTCAACTTAACAGAGTATCTGGTATAGTGAATTATATAATACTTTGTCATGAGTTAACATCCACCTTGTTAGGTAATCATACTGTCACGATCGGAAACCCTAAATCGAGAACCAGTGCTAGGCTCCCTGGTCTCGGCTTTTGCTTCTGCTTTTAACAGCCGCTTTCACTTTGGAAGGAGCACTCAGCTAATTGGATGGCGCCAGATCTTAAAGGGATACTGTCATGGGAAATTTTTTTTTTCCAAAATGAATCAGTTAATAGTGCTGCTCCAGCAGAATTCTGCACTGAAATCCATTTCTCAAAAGAGCAAACAGATTTTTTTATATTCAATTTTGAAATCTGACATGGGTCTAGACATTTTGTCAATTTCCCAGCTGCCCCTGGTCATGTGACAGCTGCTCCTACACTATTGCTCATGCAGCAGTTCTTCCTAACTATCCTCTGCTAATAAGGCCAAACCACTTCCTCTCCCTCCTGAAGATATCTCCTGAAAGTAAACGTTATTTATCACACAGGCAAATATGACAAATGTAACGCTGAATCAGCTATGCCCCCTTTGTCCCCGCTTTCCACCCCCACCAAAAGCCTGACACTTTCCACACAGTTGAAAGAAAATGGCCACAGTTAATAATCCCATAATTTATCTCCCCCCCCACAGGCCCACATAGTTAACTATTTAGCTCACCCCTGGAGCATAAGATTGCCATTTTTCTTTGTGGGGATGTCAGTGGGTGGGGCAATTATGACAAAGGAAGGGGAGGAGATATCACACGGGTCCAGCCCAGTTTTCCTTCTGAAAACCAGGCTGTCTGGGTCAAAAGGGGACAGATGGCAACCCTACAGGGCACCCCAACTGTAAAAAGAAAACACTTCTCCAAACTCATCAATAAGGAGAGAAGTAAGGCTGCTGCTGCTTTATTCCTCATCTCCATATGTTAAAAGGCAGCTGCCAGGTAACTCCCAGTCCTGACCTTAAAGGGCAGGACTGGAAGTTACCTAAATTTGTTTCCCCACCGGAAGGAAATATAGCCCATACACTAGTTGTTTAGGTTTTTTTTTTTGGTTTTTTTTAAATGTCCCCTGCGAGTTCTATGCTGCTCCACTCCAGTTGATGATGGTTCATTGGCGACCCATGCATACAATATTAAAAGCTCTTTTCCCCCACTCTTGTTATGTGAATGCCTGTGACATCACATGTGCATAGTGAGTGAAAGCTGTGGCACTAGGCTCAATGCCACAACATGGTCATATGCACCAGGAGCTCCAAAAAAACATTAAAAACAAACTATTGGCTTCCCCACCAGAAGCATAGGGGGACTGGTGCACTTCAAACCCTCTCTGGGATTCCCCCAGGAATGGGGACCAGCTCTCCTTCCATTGTAATACCCTGCTTTCCTCCAATCAATAATGGATCCAGGAAACAGAGAATGGAGAGCAAAAATAACATAAATGTTATACCACTCAGTAAACTAATTCTTTGTCTCTATATACTGTACAGGTTTATACAGAATGTAAGACCATCCACTTTAGAAACAAGAAACAGAAAGAACTTATAAGAGCATTTTGTTTTACTTATTTAAATAAGGAAAAGGAAGACCATTTTAGCTAAGATACCCCTCTAACAGCCACAGCATAAAATACATATATTTTATATAAAATATAAAACCTACTTTCTGTTAATTTAGCGAATGAGAGCATTACAAAAAGAGCCAAGAGGTAATACACAGTAAAAATCCACTGATTTGGTGAGGTCACAAAGTTAAATAAGCTTTACTGAGGTTAGTTGCCTCTATAATTCTGTTCCAATCAAAATATACATTATAGCATTAGATGAGTTCTTCACTCTGCAACAGTGCATGAAAAGTACTGGATGATTTCTGCACATATATTTATGCAGGGATATTTTACTTTACGTTTCCTACAGAACCAATCAAAACTATGTAGTTTTGTGCGTATTTATGTATTTGTTTTTCCCGATGTATACAATATGGGGCAGATTTATTCATCCGTCACCAGTCAGTCTGTGTTCGGGCAACCGATTGCTGACAAGTCAAATTGCTGACAATTACAGAGATAAGCAAGTTCCTGAATTCACTCGATTTCTATGCAGTTGATTGCTCTGGCTTTCTGCTGAGTAGGTTTTAAAATAACTGAATGGGTTTTTTCTCCGCAAGTGGGTTCCTGACAAAATTAACAATGCTCACCAGGTTTTAAGTGGCTCACTTGTTTTTTTTCAGCAATTAATCACCCAAACATAGAAGGAAAAAAAATTTGTAAGTCTGCCCCTATGTGCTGGAATTCTGAAAGGTACCAGATGGCTTATAGCAAGTGTCCCAAATGAGACATCTATTCATTCTTTTCAGAAAAAAATAATAAAAACAAAAACATGAAATAGGCATTGGAAGTATTTTACCTGCAAAACATTGCCAGAATTTAATAACACAGCATAGAGAATGCCTGTGGGGAGTGAACCAGGAATTTGGAACAACAGGGCCATTTCAGGGCTAGGAAGGAGGGAAACGGAAGAGGCCTTAGGGATTATTAGTTCCTGGGTTGCTAATGGGATGGGTGCAGACATGAGGCGTTAAAAGAGGAAGGAAGTGAAGGGATCACTCTCTATTACCGTGAACAGCGCTTGCCTTCCCCAGAACAAGGGTAGAATGGTGTAAGGGGGAGGTGCTCGAGTAGTGTCGCAGTGGGAAGGGCTCCCTGGGGGGGGAGCCGTTGATAGTGGTATCAAGTGTAGGGCATTACAGGGGTTAGGCGCGGTGTGATGTGATGGCGGGTGTGAGTTATGGAGGGTAGCCATGCCTAGAATGGACAGCAGGTGGGTCCCTCGCTCTTGGGTACAATTCTTTGCAGCCTTCAGCGGCTATCAGATGTATCAGTTAATAGTTAAGTATTATATACAATGTAAATGTGATTGTTCTTTGTCCTACACTGTTGGTTTATGTTGGTCATTATTTATGTGATTTAATAAATAAGCTGTGGCCTTTTCAACCAAGATATCGCATGTGGTTAGTTTGTTCATTTGGGGAGATTGACACCGCCCATATCATGGTAACTTCCACCTAAATTTTTTTTACTTTGTCTGCTAGTTGCATTTTTTCCCCCCAAAGCAGTTTGACCCCTAATTCAGACATGGAACCTGTTATCCAGAATGCTTGGGACTTTCCAGATAAATAATAATCCCATAATTTGAATTGCCATACTGTACCTTAAAGGAGAACTAAAGTTTAACTACAGAAGTAGGCTATAAATGTTGTACATTATGTTTTCGGCTTCTGTAACAGCCCAAGGCAACCACAGCCCTTTAGCAGGGAAGATCTGGTTCTCCAAAGATGCCCCAGTAGCTCCCCATCTTCTTTTCTTCTGATTCACTGCACATGCTCTGTGCTGCTGTCACTAACTGAGCTTAGGGACCCACTCACAATATACAGTACACATAGAATATAAATGTCATAGTATAAGGCTAATATTAATACAGATAATTACTACATGGCAGCACAATAATACTCAACCCTGTTGCATCAGCTTATATTACAGGCCAAACACATTTTCATAAGCTTAGCTTCTCAACAGCTGCTCAGAGCCCAAAGAGCATGTGAGTGTCGCAGACACTTTCCAAGATGGTGAACCCCTGTGACAAGTTTGAACTCCTGTGTTATTGCTGCTGTTGAGAAGCTGAAACTGTAGGCTGGTGCAATAAGCACAGAATATACTATATGGTATTTTTAGCCACATTACTCTTTAGGGTTTGGTTCTCCTTTAAGCCTGCTAAAAAATAATTTAAAGATGAAATAATCCCAATAGGATTATTTTGCTTCCAAGATTAATAATATCTTATTTGGGATCAAGTGCAAGGGACTTGAATAAAAATTTGAATTCTTTGTTTCAAATGGAGTTTATGGGAGATGAGCTTCCTGTAATATGTAGCTTTCTGAATAATGAGTTGTTTTCTAATAATGGATCCCGTTCTTGTATATGAAAATATACACACACAACAGACACAAGACACGTTTTTACACCTCATTTTCTATAGTTTGCAAAGAATATACTAGAAGCTCTCAACAACTATTCCCTCATACTCATGGTTTACTTAGGTTGCAAAATGGTATGGATGTCCATCATGTATTTTTTGCAGTTTGCTGGCACTGGGGCATTCATGTCAAATGTCAAATACATGCTGGATAATTTTAGCTTGATCCTTGTAAATTTTGATATCTAAACAAGACCAAATGAAAGAGATAGGAACAAGAAGATGCAGATCTGTGGAATAATACAGTTTAATACCTCACTTCCCTTTCTTACTATATAAGTTCTGTTTGACATTCAGGTGTTTGAAGTTACAAATCAATTCCCTTTTAAACAAGATAGGATAGCGTTATGTTCATAAACAGTTTTAAGGCCGGAAAGTACCCTAACATTTTCTGTGCTGGATTGAAACTTCAAGCATTTCAGTCAAAGAAAAAAAAAATGAAAACAAGTAATTTATTCACTTATTCAAAAAAAAAAATTCAGTTCAACCTACTGTCAAACATATTTCTGGGGACTGAAGATAATCATGCTGGTAATGCTAGCTTTATAGCAGCCTCCATATTGTTATTCACATGAAAGCATCTATTACTGCTAACAAATAGCATTTGGATGACTTTAAGATGGAAGTGTCTATGAATGTTTTGACTTTGTCAGAGCCGCATACACAAAATTAATATTTTAGTTCCCAATTTACTCTGGCAAGAACATATAATCACTAACTATCAGAATCCTGCAGACATCTTGAAATGGAAAACTTAGCGCAAAGTGATTCTGTGTTTTGGACAAAGATCATCCTAGACCTCCATGTGCCGCGTGAAGCCATCTCGCTAAAGTATCATTACCTGAAAAGCCTCGGGTGCCTGAGTTGTGGATTTATCTTTAATGATATGATGGGATATATATAAAAAAAAGTTATTCTATTAAACTGTACTAAAAGTGACGATTGGGTTGTTTGGCTTTGCAGCTCGCTATAGGGTGACAAATGCTCACAAAGATTGTTTTTAATAAATAATAAAACCTCTATTATTTACTGTCTGCACAGCATGTAAATTATCAAAAAATATATAAAATATAAAAAGAATGTGTAATTCTTAAATGTATTAGATACTATGTACTTACACAACATATAAGCAAACTGTAAACATTTAAAAAAAAAAGTCTGATTCCCAAAGATTGTTTTTAACAAATCCTAAAAAATAATAAAAGTAATATTTAGCATGAAAATTATTAACAATCATGTTACATTCCTAAATGGATCACACACTGTGTAGATATATAGAAAAGCAGATTGGAAATTAGACTCTCTTTAATATTCGCTAAGATCATTTTTAATAAATGGAAAAAAAAATAAAGTTCAATATCATTTCCTCTCTCCGTGCCGACAATGTGGAACAATTATCAGCAATAATGTGTAATTCTTAAATGGATCAGCTAATGTTTACATAGAAAATGCAGATTGGAAATTAGCCTTTATTTTTGATCCATTACTTTGAAACACAGAAGTACTGCACAATGGGAATAATTATATTTGACACTAGAAACAGACCTAAAAATATCAGTGCTTTATAAAATGTCTTTGACGTTATTGGGAGAACGCAACTAGGATAGATCAAGTGGAAAACAATCTACAGAGCTATGACATTGGTTTTTTTCATCTAATAGGATTCAAATGAGACTCATATAACAAGAAAACAGAGATAGATGATAGACAGACAAGATAGATAGATAGATAGATAGATAGATAGATAGATAGATAGATAGATAGATAGATAGATAGATAGATAGATAGATAGATAGATAGATAGATATGTCTTTGTATTATATTTTTCTCAATTCTATTTAATATCAAGGATGACATATTTCTTGGTGTTAATTGAATTTACATAGTGCCAGCAGGATGACACAGATGACAACTAGTAAATGCTTTCACAATTGTGTAGACCTATAGCAAACTTTGCACCATTTATTACATGCCCCCCAGACAAATATAAAGGGCATTAAAGCAGAATAAAAATACAATTTTCAATGCTGTTCCTGGGAAAGATATAACACATTGCAACACTAATGTAGCAGTGATTAAATTGCATAAGAAACTTGAGTTTGAGACTTTTTGACACAATTAGTGATTTCTATATGTGGCTTTTTGTTTCCATTGACTTCACATGTTCATTTTATACCATGCTTTGAACCTGTGCACCAAAAACATACTTTCTGCAGTTTATTAGGACAGCCCTCTTGCTCCAAGCCTGTGTGGTTATTTGACAAAGACAAACCATCCATAAGAGTGTTGCTTCACTCAAATGTTTCTGGGGTATAACTTTCAGCATTCTTAATCTTATTACAAAAAATATCAAATGAGCTGTAGTCCAACAATCATTAATTCTTAACCTAACACCAGACAAGACATAAAATCAGCATGCTAAAATGCAGGCCAAGAATCAACCCATAGCAACCTGTCCGGTCTGCACCCTATCTGTTGGCCCGGTTGCAGGCAAGACAAGATGCTAATACCAGCATAAGGACTGATTCTCAGCCCTGTCTGGCATTAGTCTTAAAAAGGACAAAAACCTTCCATAAATAGTGATGGGCAAATTTATTCACCAGGCGTGAATTCGCTGCAAATTCCCCCCAAGATTCTCCCCCGGTGAATAAATTTGTGAAACCGCTGCGAAAATTCGCCAGAAAAAAATTGGTCGGCGTAAAAAAAAAAAATAGACACCGGCATCCAAAAACGAGACCCTGTCGCCGTTTCCAAATTCGCCCATCACTAACCATAAACGGTATGCTATGCTTAGCTCCCCAAAAAGAATCATCCATAGTAGTGCTAAGTCAATTAATTCATTGTTTTCTAATCTAGAGAGCAGGGTTGGAATGGATCAATAGAAAAAAAAAACCATGAAAAAACGGGTGGGCCCGGGCCTGCTGACCCAAACTTGCTCTCCACTGGAGACACTAGGAGCTGCCCAATGACTTCCCCCACTGGCCTTTATCACGGGGTCTGGAGGGGTGTTGGAGAAGGGGAGTTGCAGTTGGGCAAGGGGAGGGGGCTTCTGAAACAGCAACCCCAATGGGCCCCAGACCCCTGTACAACGCTGATAGAGGGGGATTACTGTGTACTTGTTTTCTTGCAGATTAACATCAGATATGAGGCTATTTTGTTACTCAAAAAAAATGTTGCAGCAACAACAGAACGAAACAAAAAAAAAAAAAAAAAAAAGAAAGGAAAGTAGAAACAGAGAAGACAAGATTCTCATTACAGGATACTCAATTTTAAGAACTAAAATCAATCTTAAATTGCTGGACTTCAGCCCCATCATGCTGTATCCTTGATAATATTCAGAATTTGACGTTTACCTTTCACTGCAGTGCTGTTCCACCAAAATGTTGCAGGACTACATGTTCTGCACAATAAAGGATCTCAGTAGGGCTCTTATCATTGTTAGTGGTGGGCACTGTGGGTAGCCCTAGGCCAGTAAAAACGAAAAAACAAAACAAAATTGAAATACATAAAGCTCCAATACAGCTCTAGACTTGACATTAATCTTTACAAGAGTGACACAAGGAATTATGGGTGTGGGTAAGTGAATTCAGATATATGTTTTACTGTTGAGCATATAATTAAACATATAACTATGAACAGATGCTTTTGCTAAACAAAGAAATCATCCAACGTGTCCTGGTACAGAGGGGAAATATGTTAGAAAATGTAGCAACACAGTTTTTGGATGTCAGTAAAATCAATCAGAGTTCTCTCCTGCAGTGACCATTTCTGTTGTGGTTCTTGGCACTGCATTATAAATCCCAGGAGACCCTTTCTGGACCTTCTGTTCATCGCTTATCATTGGACGTGTGCAGATTTAATTCTTGTGGGCTCATTAGGTTCACCAAGAATAAAAAAAAAATTGTCTGCAGATAACGGAATAGGAATTCTTAGCAACTGAAGACCATGCCATCCAGCATGGACCTCCTACAGTCACAGCTGCTGTGCAACCGATGCAGGAATTATTGATTTTTTTCACTAGCCCATTGGGTGTCAATCTACTTTATGCTTAATACTTTATTGCCTTAAACGTGATTGTGGCCTTATTAATCTGATCAGTAAAAAAAAAAAAATTATCAATGTTATTGCTACTTGTTACATCCCTTTCCAGTTGTGAGTATATTCAAATCTATTAGTATATTCTAAATTTTGTAAAAATATTCACATAAATTTGACCTTTGATGAACCTGCCCACTAGAGCAATTTGCAATTTTTTGTTCTAGAACCAATGGCTAGTTCTACACAGGCCATTTTAGTTCACATTCATTCTGAACTACATTGAGAAAAATACCACAGTCGACTGAAAAATCCTTCTTATTTATCCAAAATGGTCCATAAACTATGTATTATTTTTTGGTAGGAATGAAATCTTGGAATGTAATGTGACTATCTGTATGCAATGATTGAAAAAGATGTAGCATAATGAGTGAATCATTGACTCTAGAAATCAGGGCTAAGGCAATGCGGGTAGAGGCATAGTTCTATCCAATGTACCTTTTCTGGAGAGAAATAAAGTTTTAATATGCTTGTTACACACAGCAGACATCAGATAGTTTGTAATGTTTTGGATTTGCATGGTGAATGCCTTATTTATTGGAGCAAATCTATAGTGATATAGCTATCTTGGTAGTCTAGGACTTTGCTTTAACTTTGGGTTGATCTGTAAAACTTAGTATAGGTGCAATGAGTATTTGAGATCCAGGTTGATGAGCCTGCATTACAAAGCAAAATAAGTTCCCTTCCGACGTCCAATTTTTTATGAGGCAATTGATTGTAAAATCTCAATTTTAGGGAATATCTCAATCTCACTAGATACGATAGTCATAGGCACACTACACATTGTATCAAACGATACATTAAAAAGACAACTTTTAAATCTAACAGCTGGAGAACAGCAGGCCTTAAAGGACCTAAAGGCTGATCAATCTATAGTCATTCGCCAAGTGGATAAAGGGGGAAAAGTGGTTGTTCTTGATAGGCTTGACTACATAAATGAAGCGCATAGACAGTTGCATGATGTTCAAGCTTATCAAGTTCTAAAAAGAATTCCACAAATGGAATTTAAAGGTTTTTTTGTCGCAACTGGTAGAAATGGGATATCAAAATGGAATATTTAATTATTCGGTGAAATGTCACCTTGTACCGGAAAAATCTAATATTCCCATTTTCCATCAGATGCCAAAAATCCACAAAAATACCCCAAGGGTAGGCCCATTGTATCGATTGTGGGCTCCCTAAACTAAAATCTATCAGAACTGATTGATATGCTACTACAGCCCTTAGTGAAATGGCTAGACTCATATTTAAGGATACCAAGCACGTATTGCAAGTTTTGGAACGGGTCATTTGGGAGGGTCACCACTTGAGTTGGGCCACAGTGGACGTGGTCAGTTTATATTCATGCATTCCGCATGAAAAGGGAATAGAAGCCATAAAATATCACTTGTCCGTGTACAGTAATTATGATGACATTACAAATAATTTTATTCTGGAAGCATTGAGGTATTTGCTTACGCACATTTTTTCAAAATCGATTCAACATTTCACCTCCAAAAATGTGGGACGTCAATGGGTGCGAAGTTTGCATCCACCTACGCCATCCTCTTCATGGGGTGGTGGGAGGAGACTCACAGTTTTGGAGGTGTTTTACATGATATGGATAAAGTGCACTTTTACAAGAGATATGTGGATGACCTGTTGTTCATATGGAATGTCACTGAAAATGAGTTTAATGGATTTATACAGAGCTTAAATGTCAATGATTGTAATTTAAGATTCACTAGCACGTTTGGGGTGCATAATATGATTTTTCTGAATTTAGAATTGACACAAGGGTAAAAAATTTGTGAGTACAGTTTATCGTAAAGAGACAGCCGGGAATTCTCTCTCTCGTGCCATCCTAGGCATGTTTTTAGGGCATTACCTTTTGGTCAGATCCAAAGGCTCCGCGAAATTGCAGTACGGATACTGAGTATTTGTCTAAATCCTTGGAGCTAAGAGATCGATTTTCAGTCAGAGGTTATCCTTAAGTTTCCCTAGAGGCCGCTTTTAAAAAAGCATTGAGGCAGGATAGATTGGATTTAATAAGTGAAAGTAAGAAAGTGGTAGGTGAGAGATCTAATGATGCGCCGATGTTTATAACATCTTACAGTAGGCAATACCCACAAGTTAAGAAAATAACAAAAAAATACTTACCAGTTTTATATGGAGATGAAAACTTTCATAAGATTTTACAGCCAGGTTGTAAATTCGTCACGTGACGAGCAGAGACCTTGGGGAATATATTGGCTCTCAGAACCTGGCTTCATATCAAAGGTACCTATAAATGTGGGTTGAACAGGTGTGTCACCTGTGAGAGTATGTAGTACAGGAAAGTGCTTTGAAATAAAGAATTATATTAACTGCAATACCAGGCTTGTGGTGTACTTGCTTACCTGTTTAAAATGTGCTAAGCAGTATGTGGGTTGCACCACTCGTAATTTGAAATGCTAAATGAGGGAGCATATCAGCCAAATCAATTTGGGTAGTGAGGTCACTGTAGTATCAAGGCATTTCCTGGAGTTCAATGGAGGTGACATTTAAGCAATTAAAAATACAAGGGATTGAGAAGATTGAACCCCTCGGTTAGAGGCGGTGATTTGACAACCAAGCTCTTCCATAGGGAGGCGTTCTGGATATTCACATTGGGAATGCGACAGCCAGCAGGGCTTAACTTGAAATTTGATATAGCCTGCTGTGTTTATGGTTAAATGTTTTGGTTTGCATATAGTTGAAAATAATGTATGCACATTGCACTTTTGTAACTAAATGTTATACTGATCATTTTACATTTATGAAATGCTGTATAAAAACCGCATGAATTAAGACCTGCTAGATTGCATTTAAATTGATTAAATGGTCCCTTCCTTTTCTCAACCAATCTTCTGCATACAGGGTACAAATTGTATTTGATCGTGAGTAAAATGTGGTAAAATTATGATTTCTTGAAAGAAAGATTAAATAGTGATACTTGTTTATCTCATAACTCTTGCATGATCAATACAAATATGCATAGATCTGTGAATGCTTTGGCGATACACTTGTGGAATACAAATAATTAGCATAATAGATAAATATGAATTGTGCCCAAGCGACCTTTTTTAGATACATTGTCATAAAATGTTTCAGCCAATTAAGGAAACAGGGGGTGGTAAACGGATGTTTTTAATTAACACAGAGTGAATGATGAAGTCATTTCCGGTTCTTAGATTCAAATAGCCGTTTGATACAATGTGTAGTGTGCCTATGACTATAGCTTTGATATGAAACGCGTCAGGACAGCAATGTTTCTTTTAATCTGCTGAAATAAACTTTGATGATTTTACCCTACGAGTGGACCTTGGAGTGCTTGCCAGCAAATTGTGGTTTGATGGGCCTGCATGACTAGACTCCTAGCAATCAGTTACACTGAACTATTATAGAGGTGATTTACCAATGTACTAATGCCACCTACACTGCCTGCTATGAGAATTAATGTTTCAATATTCAAAAGTTTTATTGACAATTGTTCCTTCAGGTTCATGGTGGTCATCCTGGTACAAATAACCCTTGTTTCGTGCTGACTACAACTAGTGTTTTTAATATAATTTTAATGCGTAGTTTGATTTATACAGCATGTTATTAGGGTCTATTTCTTAAAGAATCACTAAACCCTGAAAATAAATTTGCCTAAAATGCCATATAGGAAAGTCAGTAGAATTGTGACCACTCAAGACTCACCCCACCACGCCGTGTCCCTACAATCAGCTCCGAAACCACCACGTGCACAGCCACCAGCGTCCCAGCTGTGATACAAGTCCAAATGAGCAAATCAGACGGCACTCCGGACATATACATATACTGATCTTATTGCACCAGCCTAAAATTTGGACTTCTCAATAGCAGCAATGATCCAGTACTTTAAACTGGTCACAGGGGGTCACCATCTTGGAAAGTGTCTGTGACATTCACATGCTCAGTGGGCTCTGAGCATCTGTTGAGGAGTTAAGATTAGGGATTATGGTATATCAAGCAGAAAATGAGGTTGGGCTGTAATATAAACTGATGCTACAGGGCTGATTAATGAATTATAATGCTAGTTGCATTGTTTTATGTGCTGCCATGAGATAATTATCTGTATTAATAACTAATTAGCCTAATATTGTGACATTTTCTATTCTATGTGTCCTGTATATTTTGAGTTGGTCCCTAAGATCAGTAAGTGACAGCAGCACAGAGCATGTGCAGTGAATCTTTGGAGACACAGATCTTCCCTGCTAAAGGGCTGTGGTTGCCTTGGGCTGGTACAGAAGCCAAAAACATAAATATACAACATTTCTAACCTACATCTTCAGTTAAGTTTTAGCTCTCCTTTAAGGCTGAATTCAATGGGTTCATCAAATGTATGTCCCTTTTTAGGTCCCTCAATGCTTAATGCTCCTAAGTTTTGCAACAGACTCAACACACAGTTTATAAAGATTGATTGCACAAAGTATGTTTCTATATCTTAGAAAACTTTTTCAGAACATTGCTTTGCTGTCGAAGTGTTATCCCTCTGGATAACTAGTTTGTGTTTTTCAAGTTCATTTCCCAGCAGAAATGATTCATAAAACATGGCCTAAAAACAAATCTTCTAACACTTACTTCAAAAGAAGTCTATATTGTTCTGTATGTGCTGAGCATTCGCTTAAGAGCATGGTATCATACCTTTATTATGAGTTAAAAAAGTTTCCTATTTACCACTTCTTAGTAAATCAGTTTATTCGTACAACGTACCAGAAAAATGAACACAAGAAGAATTTTCTGCATTCAAGCTGGTCTTATAAAGTACAATTAAGTATAATTAATGTCTACAGAACAATATTAATTTTTGTGACTTAAATGACAAAAGAGAGAAAACATATGCAATACGTTCAGGCTTGTGAAGAAAATGCCTTAGAAGGTCAGTTTAGATTAGTATATTAAAATGTAATTGTTTGTTTATTTTTATTTGCAGAATTTCATTTATACATATCCCTTAAGATAAATTCATACTTGCTACTTTTCTAGACATTAGCTACCCCAAAATAATTTGGGGTTTCATGTTTGGAAAACACTTTATCAGTATTTTCTTAACCCCTCCATCTGTATTAGTTTTTCTAAATCTCCCTTCTCTGTTCCGGAAATTTAAACAAAGAAATACTAAAAATGACAATAATACAAAATATACAGTATACGGCTGAATGAAAGACTAGCTATTATTTTAAATTAAAACATAACTTCCATTAGGTGCTACTTTAGCTTTAAGCTAAAAACAGATTTGCAAGTGTAATCTTGTCAATTAGTTTGTTTGCCCCGGGTTAAGTAGCCTCTGTCTTTTTGTTAGAGAACAATGAATATAATCAAAACAAGTTGCTTACCGGCGGGCAGCACAAAGTGAGTTTTTAATTTCCTTGTGCCAGTTTAATGTGAGATATATATATAACATGTTCACGTTATTGTTGAAGGTCCCATTGCATTAAGTATATATGGGGCAGTTTAATTGAAAATGCTGCAAAAAGAGTTGGTTAAAAGTAATGATAATAGAGAACTACAAAACATAAGTTTATAGATAAGCAGCAAGACATATAGGTATACAGATATGGAACCGGTTATCCAGAATGGTTGGGACCTGGGGTTTTTCGGATAAGGGGTCTTTTTGTAATTTGGATTTTCATACCTGCAGTCTACTAAAAAAGCATTTAAATATTAATTAAACCCGTTAGGATTGTTGTGCCTCCAAAAAGGATTAATTATATCTTAGTTGGGATCAAGTACAATGTACTGTTTTATTATTGCAGAGAAAAAGGTAATCATTTTTACAAATATGATTTGTTTAAAATTGAGTCTATGGGAGATGGCCTTCATGTAATTTGGATTTCACGGTCGGCACTCAACACCAGAACAAATGCCAAGCACCCTGGTCGCGGCTTGTGCTTCAGCTGTAGTGTGACCGCTTTTGGCTTCAGGTGGAGCCCTCAGCTACTTGGATGCCACCAGGACTAAAACAAGAGGTGCAAGGCAAGAGGTTCTGGATAAGCAGAGGGGTATGACTGTTAGAGTCTTTAGGCCGAAGGTCGCGGTACAAGACGTTAGGCAAAAGAGTAGTCAGATCAGCCCTGGTCGGGGCAGGCAGAGAACGATGTAGTCAGGCAGGCAAGGGTCACACCAGGAAGTCAATCAGAGGGTTAAGGCAGAATCGGCGTCGGATATCAGGCAAGGGGTCAGGATACAGAAAGCAGAATTGTCAAGAACAGGCAGGGGGTCACAACAGGTAATCAAACAGGTTTTCAGGATCAGAATAGCAACAGCTAAACACTGGGAACAAATCCTATCACAGGCACTGATAAATACAAACTGCAACTTTAAATAAATTTGAATTTTGCACCACTACGAGCCCGCGTCATCACGCCAGCGTGAGTGCGCCTACAACCCGGAAGGAGCGTGCCGCGTGCGCCCTAGGACAGACACGGAGGATCGCTGACGTGGCGTCCCCCTTGACCCACTGGACCACCAGGGAGGTGAGACCTTACATTGGAGCTTTCTGGATAATAGGTTTCCAGATAGTGGATTCAGTACCTGTATTCATATTCAAGATAAAATTTGTTTCTATTATGAGAAAAACACACACTATTTGCACAAATTATAAATAGTACCCTTTACACATTTTTAAACATGTATTAAAGGACAACATGTTGTGGACTCCTCTTGGTGGGCCAAGTTGTATTTGTCTGATTAGTTTAATGCAAGAAAAAACACTTTTTTTGAGGATTACTTTATCAGGTATACACATATACAGTGTGCAATGCTTGCATGTTAGCATAAAGAGCCGTTCCCAAAAATAGTTTAAAGCAAATAAAAGGTGCAAAAAAAGTTTCAGTTAATAGCTGTTTCCAAAACCACAACTGGCAGTCCAGGAATCAACCCCTATGCTCATTTATGTGTCTGCACCTGGAGCCAGCATGAAGCCTCACTTTAAGAGACTTCTAAAACCAAAAAGGAGATTCTACGTTCTGTAAAAGATTTACTTATACTACTTACTGGTAGACACACAGCTGAGTCTGAAATCAATAAGTTCTCTGTTTCAGTGTCTTCTTGTTATACAACGTGAGAAATTGCGATTGAGACGTGTTCCTTTTTATCACCAAATAGCTGCAGTCTGCTTTGAATAACTTCTACTAAAGTGTCCAAAACAAAGATATGATATTAGTCAGTGGTTGGAGAGTTGGTTATCTGTATAGGTCTCATGCAGAGGCTCCAATCCAACATGTCAGAGTGACAGTTCACCTCTAGGGAGCTACATGGAATTGTCACGCAATAGTCTGTTCCAATCTTATATTGTTCCGGATATTTTCTTTTAAAAATTTGATGAAACCATATCAAATGAAAATGGTATGTTACTGCACAATGTATTTGTCAGATACATCAAAACCAAGCCAAATGAAATGTTCATGCTGCTACAGATTATGTGAGGTTTACCGAATTTCGTTCGATCGAATGATCGAAGGAAAAATTGATTGATCGAACGATTAAATCCTTCAAATCGAACGATTCGAAGGATTTTAATCCATCGATCGAACAATTTTCCAGGGATTAGAAATTATTTAGAAACCTTTGGGGAAGGTCCCCATAGGCTAACATTGGTGCTCGGTAGGTTTTAGGTGGCGAAGTAGGTGGTCAATGTTTTTTTTAAAGAGACAGTACTTCGACTATCGAATGGTCGAATAGTTTAACGATTTTTAGTGCGAATCGTTCGGTTCGAAGCCGAAGGTCGAAGTAGCCAATTTGATGGTCAAAGTAGCCAAAAAAAACTTTGTGTCCCTAGGTGTTGTAGCTTGCACTATTGTGGCTAATCTATTTTAAATAAACTGCTTTGGTAGCTTTCCTTCTCCTTTAAGGCATGGTCAGGCCCAGATTTGTCGTGCCCGGGCCTAGGGTGGCAAAATTTGAGGGGTGGCATGCCACCCTGCCGCATCTAGAATAGCACCGAGGAGCATGCGCTCGCAAGGGATGTACACGCGGGCAATAGGACCTTGTGACCTAGGGGCCGGCGCATGTGTTCTCAGGGGGGTGCACCCAGGTGGCCTAGGAGAGCAAAGAATTGAAATCTGGCCCTGGCCATGGTGGAGCTTCCTTTTCAGGAAGTCCATTAGAAAATGGGCAGGGGGGCTTACATGCAGATGGGGGTTTATGAGAATTTATCTTGGAGCTCAAATATGTTCAAATTCTGTGTCACAATGGTAAAAACATGGCAAACGGTGACAACTTCGCTCACCTTTAATGCAGAGTCAATGAAAAACTGCTATATGGCTCCTTCCTCGAGTGCATGAAACGGTCTGCATTTTATTCCACACCAAATGTTCTCCATTGCACATTGTGTTCCCTCTCTCTCCGGCGACTTTAATTGCTTTTGGCAGAGCTGAAGGTTTCCTAAGCAAGCATACACAAACACACTCCATCATTCATAATGTAGACACATGAAGTACCACTCATCTAGATGGACTCCCACTTGCTGAGATTAATGAACTGAAACTCATTAACACTAACGTTCCCCTATGGTCATTTCATTTATTTAGTATCATTTTTGTTTAAATCAGCTCTTAGAACACACTGTAGGTCTGTAAATATGAGCAGATGTCTGTATGATGCTATTTCCCTAGAGTAACAATCCTTATCATCATTATATGTTACAGGGACCTGGGGTTTTCCAGAAAGGGGTCTTTCCAGTAATTTGGATCTCCATGCTAAGTTTGCTAAAAAAAAAAAATCATGTAAACCCAATAAATAAATAAACCCAATAGGCTGGTTTTGCCTCCAATAAGGATTAATCATATCTTGTTTAGGATCAAGTACAAGGTACTGTTTTATTGTTACAGGGAAAAAGGAAATCATTTTAAAAATGTCAATTATTTCATTATAATGGAGTCTAAGAGAAAAGGTCTTTCCTTAATTCTGGATAATGGGTTTCCAGATATTGTATCCAATACTTGTATTTACAAATTATATATTTTATTTGGGTTTTCTGTTTATTATGGTTGTGATGTCACTTTAAAAGTAATCTTAATACTGCCCCTTGTTATGCATAATCATTTAAAGGGGTTTTCTACAAAAGGAAAATTTTCTGGGACGGTCTGACTAAATACAGTATCTGCTCCTCTCACATGCCTTCTAAAGTTACTGGTGGATTTTGGACTGAAAAAGCTAATTTGAATGGTTTTGGGCCAAAAATCTACCTGTACCAGAGATGGCAGGCACATTTTTATGGTAGACAATGACAGAAGGCATGGTCAGGATGATATTTTATGGAAACTGCATATACAGGTATGGGATCCATTATCCAGAAACCCATTAGCCAGAAAGCTCTGAATTACAGAATAACCATCTCCCATAGACTCCATTTTATGCAAATGTTCAATTTTTTATTTCCTTTTCCCTCTAATAATAAAACAGTACTTTATACTTGATCCCAACAAAGACCTGATCAATCTTTATTAGAGGCAAATTAATGCTATTGGGTTTAATTCATGCTTAAATGATTTTTTGGTAGACTTAACATATGAAGGTCTAAATTATCTAAAAATATCTCTCAACTGGAATACCCCAGGCCCTGAGCATTCTGGATAACAGATCCCATACCTGCCCTATATTTGGTAAGTAAAGTGCAAGTTTCGGCCCTGTCTTTCCCGGATTCTCAGCATGGAAATCAATGGCATAAATTATCATTTAACAAGTATGGGACCTGCTATCCAGAATGTTCTGAACCGGGGTTTTCTGTATAAGTGATTTTTGCATAATTTGGACGACCATACCCTAAGGGGGTTATTTACTAAACTTCGAATGCAAAAATAACAAAATCTGACTTTTAAAAAATCATACATTTTTCTGAGATATTAATCTCAGAGGATGGAAAAGTCAGAATCTGAAAATCTGGCATCTCAGGCCTGTCGAGGTTGCATATATGTCAATGGGAGAAGTCCCAATGATTGTTTGATGTGTGCTGGGTTTCGGGCAATACCCCAAAGTTTTCGGTTGAAAATTACGGAAAAAACTTGAAAATCGGATGAAAAAGTCCAAAAAATTGGTGAAAAATAGATTTTTTTTTTCCCCACAAAGCAAATTTTCTGGAAAATGTAATAATAAATACACATAAAAAAACCCCAAACGGATTTGTTAGGATTTTGTAGCAGAAAATATTGAGATAAATTCGGACTTTGATAAATAACCCCCTAAAAAGTTTTTTAAATATATTAATAGTAAAAAGATGCAGGTTGAGAGTGTTGCTCCATTAAATAATGGTACCAGTATGGTTGTAACAGATACAGATAAGGCAAATGTGTTAAATCAGTTCTTTTCTTCAGTGTATACAATAGAGGAGTCTGGGTTCACAGGCTCACTTAATAACTGCACGAATGGTTCAGCTCAATCTAGTCAGTGGCTGACTCAGGATATGATTCAAAAAGCTTTAATACAAATTAATGTAAACAAGGCTCCAGGGCCTGATGGCATACACCCCCGGGTTCTAAGAGAGCTTAGTTCAGTTTTAGACCAGCCCTTATTTCTGATTTTCTCAGATTCACTGTCATCTGGTATGGTGCCTATGGATTGGAGAAAAGCTGATGTTATTCCAATATTTAAAAAGGGATTACGATCTCAGCCTGGCAATTATAGGCCAGTAAGCTTGACATCTGTGGTGGGAAAATTATTTGAAGGCTTGTTAAGGGATCACATACAAAATTTTGTCCTATTGAATGGCATTATGAGCAACAATCAGCATGGCTTTATGAAGGATAGGTCATGTCAGACGAATTTGATTGCATTTTATGATGTGGTAAGTAAGATTCTGGATAGTGGGGGGGCAGTAGATGTGATCTATTTGGATTTTGCCAAAGCGTTTGATACTGTGCCCCACAAACGACTGCTTTCTAAACTAAGGTCTGTTGGGCTTAATGAAGTTGTTTGCACATGGATAGGAAACTGGCTACAGGATCGGGTACAGAGGGTGGTTGTTAATGGGACATTCTCTACTTGGAGTAAGGTTCTTAGTGGGGTCCCCCAGGGCTCAGTATTGGGTCCACTTTTATTTAACTTGTTCATTAATGACTTAGGGGAGGGTGTTGTAAGTAATGTATCAGTGTTTGCAGATGACACAAAATTATCCAGCCCAATTAATTCCATCCAGGATGGGGCATCCTTGCAACAGGATCTTGACAAACTGGCAATCTGGGCAGCTAAGTGGCAAATGAGATTCAATGTTGATAAATGTAAAGTCATGCACCTGGGATGTAAAAATATCCAAGCCACTTATACCCTTAATGGGACTGCACTAGGCAAATCCATTATGGAAAAGGACCTTGGAGTCCTTGTAGATGATAAACTTGGCTGTAGCAAGCAATGCCAGTCAGCAGCATCAAGGGCAAATAAGGTCTTGAGCTGTATTAAAAGGGGCATAGAGTCACGGGAGGAGGGGGTCATTCTTCCACTGTATAGAGCACTTGTAAGGCCCCATCTAGAATATGCCGTACAGTTTTGGTCTCCATCACTCAAACAGGACATTATTGTATTAGAGAGGGTACAGAGAAGAGCAACTAAGCTGGTAAAAGGTATTGAAAATCTTAGCTATGAGGAAAGACTGGCCAAATTGGGGATGTTCACGCTGGAGAAGAGGCGCTTAAGGGGTGATATGATAACTATGTATAAATATATAAGGGGATCATATAACAATCTCTCTAATGCTTTATTTACCAGTAGGTCTTTCCAGCTGACACGAGGTCACCCATTCCGATTAGAAGAAAAGAGGTTCCGCCTAAATATTCGGAAGGGGTTTTTTACAGTGAGAGCTGTGAAGATGTGGAATTCTCTCCCTGAATCAGTTGTACAGGCTGATACATTAGATAGCTTTAAGAAGGGGTTGGATGGCTTTTTAGCAAGTAAGGGAATACAGGGTTATGGGAAATAGCTCATAGTCCAAGTTGATCCAGGGACTAATCCGATTGCCATTTTGGAGTCAGGAAGGAATTTTTCCCCCTCTAAGGCAAATTGGAGAGGCTTCAGATGGGTTTTTTGCCTTCCTCTGGATCAACTGGCAGATAGGTAGTTAATAAACAAAAAAAAAAGGTTGCACTCGATGGACATGTGTCTTTTTTCAACCTTACTTACTATGTTACTATGTTACTATGTAAGTCCGCTAAAAACATTTAAACATGAAATAAACCCACTAGAATTTTTATGCCTCCAATATGGATTAATGCAGCTTAGTTACCATCCACTACAAGACTATGTCTTTATTATTACAGACAAAAGGGAAATCATTTTTAAACTTTGCAATTATTTGCTTAAAATGGAGTCTATGGGAGATGGCCTTTCCATAATTTTGAGCTTTCTGCATATGGGGTCCCATATCAATACTACCCAACACAACTTCTTACTAGTGCCTAACAAGTAAATAGACCTATGTGAAAAGAAGATTTTGGGAAGCTAAAATCCCTTTTTTTCAGTATTTCTGTATCTGGTGCATTTGCGATATGGGCTGTGTTCCAGGATGATTCTCCTTTAGGGCTGTGGCACACACACTGTGTTGATCAGCACTGCTCAGCAGCAGAAATGAAACCGCACAGGAGTGCCGCAGGTCACTGCCACTGAACACAATGGGAGCACAGTGAGTAGCCCTCAGCAGATGATTGTACACCAGAACATACGTGACACAGCATTTATACTCTTACCTTGTTTGCCAGGAAGCTCAAATTCACAGATAAGGTCAACTTATATTACTGGCACTTGCCATGCAATATCTTAATTGGACTTTAAGGGAACTTTTAAATATTATTTGTTCCATGCTCTTTTAAATATATATTTTACGGTCGCAACCCTTTTGCTACGGACAGGTCCAGAGAAATAAATAAATATTGCAAGTAAGCCATAATCATTGCATTAAAGCTTTTTTATTAGAACACTTAAATAATTACCAAATACATGGAAAATTACTTTCGAGAAAATACAGCATAGATTTTCCAACTCATTTGTTGCTGGATGAAGCATTCACAAAGCAATTATTTTCAGTGATATTTCTGCTCTTGTTTGCAGTGCTGGGTTTTGAAAGACTTTTAGCTGCATCTTTGTAATTACACAAAGGCCTCTGCAACAATTATCCAGTTGTGTACAGAGGAAATCTGATCTTTCTCTTCTTCTCTCCATTTTTCCTTGTCTAATAATAACCATTTTTAATAACTACAGGCATTCTAACAAAAATGAGGGGCCTGCAATGACATATTTGCTCAGTTATCAATATATATATATATATATATATATATATATATATATATATATATATATATACTGTATATATATATATATATATATATATATATATATATAATGCAAATATGGTTGTGTGTTTATAATGATAGTTGGGAAGCTTGGCTAAATTACTTTTGGTGAAGAAATGTATTGGTGCTCTTGTTTTTAGATGTTTCACAGCGGCACAATTACATCTGATGTAAATGTTTGTCGAGTCAAAGTTAATATGTCAACATTTAGTGGCTTTAGTAAATTTCCAATTTTGTGGCAAATTTTTGTATATGGAAAAAATCTGACAAATTTGATCAAATGTGTTACTGCAAAAATGGAAATGAGGTTTACTTTGCTGCTATTAAAGGGCAGGTCTGACTTATTATTATTTATAGAAATAAAGAAATATTTTCAGATTAACTTGTTGAACATAATTACCTGGAAAAAAAACATTACCTGGAAATGCTGTAGATTTGATCTGTGCCCCTAATGGGTTACAAACAGTCAGAAAACAGCGGAAATTCCAATACAGGTATTTGACCAGTTTTCCAGAATGCTCGGGACCTGGGGTTTTCCAGATAATGAATCTTTCTATAATTTGGATCTTCATACCTTAAGTCTACTAGAAAATCATGTAAACATTACATAAACCCAACAGGCTGGTTTTGCTTCTAATAAGGATGAATTATATCTTAGTTGGGATCAAGTACAAGGCACTGTTTTATTATTACAGAGAAAAAGGAAATCCTTTTTAAACATTTCGATTATTCGGAAAAAATGGAATCTATTGGAGACGGCCTTTCCATAAATTCTGAACTGAAATGAGTTTTTGGATAATGGATCCCATACCTGTATATAGAACAGCCTTCACTAAGACCCCATTTTATCAAACAAAAAGTAAGTATCTGGGAGGAAGCCCATAAATCACCAAAAGCGCAATATTGTTTAGAATGAGTGGATTGGGGCCCAAAACTTGTGAGTGATGTTTGGCTTATTGAGAACTCCAGTAGAGTGCATCAAAGATTATATATATATGTAACCACTCAAGTGTAGCATGTGTCATTCACCTATCCAATACTTGTATATCAAAGTCTGCTAAAAACCTTGAAGTGTAAGAAATCGGTTGCAGGGAAATAGGTGCTCCTAAACCTTTACGCATTTCATGGGCTTCTAATCCCGCTTCATCTGAAAGAAAACCAAGCTTGTCCACTTGAATTCCTACTTACGGTATACTGTCCGGGGTAACAGTTCTGTTTTGATATCAGTTGGGATCCCATATCAGTTTTGCATATTGTCAGTCACTGTTTGTAATTATCTCACAATTTATATTGTGAAAAAGTAACCAATGTCATTAAGATATGGTTTCCTGACAAACTCCTAAAGGAATCAGTAATTATCTAACACATTAGGATAAACTTGGTTGATTGAACTTTTTGGATAAGTATCCAACTGATGGGGGGAGATACACTCTGAACACTGGTGTTGTTAAAACTATAATGATCACACATTTGAGCACTGGTGTTGTTGAACTACAATGAGCATAAATCCCTGGTGTTGCTGAACTATAAAGACTACATACACATTTACATGTATGGGAGATGTTATCTATCCAGAACGCCCAGGACCTGGAGTATTGAGGATAAGGGATCTTTCTGTAATTTGGATCTCCATACCTTTAGGGGCACATTTACTAAGCTCGAGTGAAGGATTCGAATGAAAAAAACTTTGAATTTTGAATTTTTTTTGGTACTTCAACCATCGAATAGGCTACTACGACCTTCAACTTCGACTCGAACTAAAAATCGCTCGACTATTCGACCATTCGATAGTCGAAGTACTGTCTCTTTAAAAAATACTTTGACTACATACTTCGGTAGTTTAAACCTACCGAGGTTCAATTTTAGCCTATGGGGACCTTCACCAGCACTTTTCTAAGTTTTCTTTGATCGAATAAAAATCGTTTGATCGATCGATTAAAATCCTTTGAATCGCTCGATTCCAAGGATTTTATCATTCGATCAAATGATTTTTATTCGATCGATCGATCAAAGTATTTGCGCTAAAATCCTTTGAATTCGAAGGATTTTACTTTGAGGGTCGAATTTGAGGGTTTATTAACCCTCGAAATTCGGCCCCTAAGTCTGCTAAAAATAATTTAAATATAGGATTGTTCCGACTCCAATAAGGATGAATAGTATCTTAGTTGGGATCAAGTACAAGGTATGGTTTTATTACTATTAAAAAAACTGGAGTTCTTTTTTTATAATGGAGTTATAGGAGCTGGCCTTCCTGTAATTTGGAAGTTTCCAGATAACTGATCCCATACCTGTATACTGCTTGATGTACTCTGCTGGGGTTCCCTAGAGAATCTAAACTTTACCAACAGGTTTGCCAACAGGTTCAGGCCCCAGTCCTCTAATTCTATACAATACGGAGCTATTGGTGTTTTATGTGTTTCTCCTAGTTATTTTTGCACTGAAAGTGTTAATAATTGTGCTAATAAAAGTGATGATATTGAAACTCTGTGCAATCTTTTCCAGCAGCATAGGGGTTAGAAGAGACGCATGAATAAGCAGTTGCACAACGCTGTCATATAATTCTTCTTCACTTGCCATAACCAAGTCAAAAGGTCACTGGGAACAGCTTTATAGAAATACCAGCCAAGTTCCTTTTTTTTTCTCTCTCTCTTCTGTTATGTCTTTGACTCAGCAAAAGGTGAAGTGTTGCTTAGAACTGACAAAGCTGCTGCAGGGAAGCAGGGCAAGTGTGGGGAGAGATTTTGACCACATTGCCAGCATTGTAACAAACATTTCTGTGAAAGACCACACATAAAAGAAAGGGAGAAAAATGAGAGCCCAGGCCAAAGATTTACATTGCCAATGACAAATCAAAGCTGAAGGTTCTCTTCGCCTGTTGTCATTCACTGCCATTCATATTTAGAAAGCAGACTGCTGTGATAATTGATTTGATGGTCCGGCTTGAGTGGAAGTACTTCTGGGCTTAGCAGGCCTCAGAGATGCCATAAAAAAAGAAGAGGTGGGAATGAAATAACGCACTACTTTCTCCTCAGAGGCATGTGGCCCAGTTTTCGAAAACAGAAAAACATGCATTTTAGTGAAGGAGGCGTGAAGAAATCCTTAGGATAATAAATATAAAAATAAAATAAAAATAAAATGACTGTATATATTCCCTGCTAGATTATATTAAAGAATGCATTCAAACATAGACAATGAGAGTACATGTTTTACCAGCAGGTGAATAATGGAAGACAGCTGTGGAAATAATGGGCCTAGTCTACTGAAGTACCTTTTGCTGGTCCTTGAAACGGACAAAGGAGGGTCCTTTTTTTCACAAAAGCATTTTAATTCTCAGAGCTTTTTAGAGAGAGAAACTGATGGCTTTGAAGATAGAAAAGAGAAGGACTATTAAGCCAGTTAAACAATGTATGCAAATGACAGGATAAAGTAACCTTCTTTAACTTTAATTTGCTTTGAGCAATAAGTGATCAGAAAGCCTTGTCCTGTACTTTTTGTCTGAAGGGGATATATGGCCTGGGTCCTGCTGCTGATAAACACTAAACTATGTAAGCAATAAAGAATACAGTTAAAGGACAAGGAAAGTGGAATTGACTGAATACAATCAATTAAGATGGCTATGCATGCGCAGACTTGGTTGGGCAGCTTGTCCTGTTTTAGCCATACTTTCTGATTATGTGGGCATGTATAGTCAGTCAGGGGCTGTTCAGACTGATCCTGTGATGCATGTAGCTCAAGGATTATCAAATTTCATTTGGATGGTTAATCATCCAAGTGGTCAACTCGACCGAAAGGGACAATACAAATGGGGCCATATACATGGATGACCCTTCATACAATATCTGTCCATTCACCTCTCAGTTCTATTGAGCATATAATGTGCCTGGTTGGGTCAGCCACCATAACAATATTTTCCAGTTCTTGCTATAGAGACCATACTCGCCAAACCAGACTTCCATTTTTACTAAGACATTTAAATGCTCTACCCTTGTAGACAGAGCTACCAGCCATTTCACCAGCTCTGTTGTTTCTTTGCCCAAAATTCCAAAGCTATTTAGGACTTTGCAGCCCTTCTTGTTCAGCTGTTGGTGCAAGCTCTCTGAATTAATTCACAAGAAACTGGGAAAGAACATCAGCAATGTTATTTTGTACAGTTCACTTCAGTTGCAAACAACAAAGTGCTAGGTTTCTTAACAACCTTATAAACAGAGGGAAGCAACAGACATGTTATTGATGGCCTGCACCACGTCCATTTTATTAAAACGGATTACCACCTGTCTGTTCCTCAACTTTTCTTTCCAGAGATCCACTTCTACCAATATGGGTAATAATTCCAAGAATGTTAAATTCCCGACCAGGCCTTCTCCACAAAACTCCAAATCTCCACACTCCAGCTACCTTGGAAAAATGCCTAAACATTCTCTGCCTGCTGTGTCCTTAAAAAGTTTTAGCTCTGACTACTAATGCATTCCAGCCACAATGACTTAACACTGTATTGCTCCAAAACATAACTTCAGACCACTCTCTCCCTTACTTCCTCTATTTAACCTGATATAATGGCAGGGTTGGTTTATTCCTGCTGTTTGGAGGTATAACCGCCTGCTAAAAAATCTGGAAGTCAGCATCACCTTATAGGCAAAATGAAGCTTAGCCAATAGAAATTGTAGCAAGTCCATCTTTCTAGAACTTTTAGCTTTCTGGACCTGCACCACTAAAAAAAATATTATGGTAGTCAAGGGGACAACTTGGCTTTTCACTGTGTAGTCTCTAACAGCAGTAAACAATGGACAGAATGTTTTGGGCCAAAAAACAGGAAATCATACACAGTGGATAACGGATTCCACATCAATCTCCAACTTAACTACCCATTCAATGGAGGTGCTGAGTGACTTAAATCATGCACACAATATAGAGCAGCTCCACTGGTAAGCATGTATGAATGTAACATGGATTCCTCCAACATGAGCCTATTAGATGGAAACACAGAGGTTGCACTGACAAAAGTCTAAATGCCAACTCGATATCCATTTTCTTCATAAGTGCTTTCAGCCCCACCTTCCTCAAGAGCTCTATCTCCTTATCAACTGAGCTATAGGTTTCCCTACATGTGTCCTACCTTGGATAATACAATATTTTATCAGGTTAATTCTTGTCTTGTATTCACTGGGGGGTTGCCAAACAAGTTTGCACCCCTCCCATAGTAAATTTCACTCTCCTTGTCCTTTAAAAAGAAGTGCCACAAATACACCCCTGCCCTCTCAAGGAAACAAGCAAGGAAACAAGCAAGGCGGGATACAGGAATTGAATGGCTCACTTCCCTATTAATCAGGAGTGAATTCAGACTTTAAAAGTAAAGGTGGCTATTTTCTCTTGAAGGTGAAAAAAATAGACTTATATGACCCTGCCTTAATACACATACTAAAGCCACAAGATAAAGAGGCTAAATGAAGAGTTTGGCAACAGAAAAAAGATCAGGTTAAGTGCAGAAATGGACTGTAAAATGCTGTACTGCTGTGAAATTGTGATTACAATCAGCAAAGGATTCAACATTCTTGGTGAGTTTAGTTTACACCCACAGGCCTCATTAGAGGTTCTTTGCTAAGTGAATAGAACAACATTCAGCAGTTCAATTCGCAATCATCTTTAAAGCCTGGCTTATATACTGTATGCAGAAAATAGAATTGGTAATTTCAATAGCGAGAAAAAATATAGTATTGGCAAGGGAATTCATTTTTTTCAAGACTCAAGTAACAGATATGTTTCTTCTGCATTTAAGGAAATATATGCTCCCTTGAGGCCAATTTTGGTAACATGAACAGAAAAAAACACTTTTGGGCTTTTGCAGAACATAACAATAACACAATATGTACTTTATACAAAGAAATTCTTCTAAAACACTGTGGCAGTCCATGTTGCCCTAGGCAGCACAATAGTTTAAAATATTACTAAAATATTACCAGTCCTTCATTAAATAACATTAATGTGTGTTTTTGTTTCTTGCATATAGTACTCTATATAATGCTATATTTACCTTATCAAAGCCTTCAGTAGTCTTCATTCTTAATGCTTTTTTTTTTTTCATGCTAGGGTCTTTTGGAATTTATTCCCTGTGAGGCTTAACATCTAGCCTGTTTTTTTCCTATGTGCAGAGGCATATTTGATGTGGCTGTTGCTACAGGGTAGGTCGTCGATGAAGAGTCTTTTGCATGACACATTAATGATTTGACATGTATTAACTTTTGGCAAAAATGGGTCTGCACCCATGCAGATGGTGCACTTTACCATGCTCTTTAAAGGTTAAATGCCATTTAATATATCAAAATCCACAGTCCAGCTCAACCCTTCTGAGTGAAGCTCATACATACACACACACACACACCATACCTTTCATGAATCAACATTGAAACTCTTTTGCCAATTAGCTGCCCAGTTCTCAAGTGTATTCAAATCTCTCTCTGCAAAGTGGAAACATGGACCTTATACCTTTGCACAGTTAAATACCATCAGGGAAAATTGTGACGGTACTTACCTCCAGGTCGTTAATAAACAAATCAAAAAACAAAGGGCCAAGGACAGACGCCTATAGTACCACTAGAAGTAGTCGTAACACTGGTCAAATTAGAAAAATGTTCTGTTTACCACAACTCTTTGTAATCTATCCATATGCAAATAATATCTTAAACTATTCAATGTTTTATTAGAGCACCCTCAGCCTAACATTTCTTAAATGCTACTTCTTAAAGATTGCATGGATTAGTCTGCAAGTACAGAGTACAATATGACTTGGATAGAACACCCCAAAAGGGCCAGTCCTGATCCCTTATATGTAAACCATCTAAATATTATTTTATTGGCAGAACATTAAGACTAATTTATTAGTGTCAAATGTATTTTCTGTCAATTGCTATATAATTCTTACAAACAAAAATCCCAATATTTTTTCTGTGCTGAGTCTTAATTGCAGCATGTTAAAAAAAATCAGGAAGCCATGCTTAAAATGGAAGGCATAGCTTCATTTAAAGCTCTAATGGAGTTTGGAGTTTACTGTATTTTGTTTAGTATGATAATATATCACAGGATCCTTGGAGAACTAATTATGTTGTTTCAGATGAATTACAAAAGCATCATTTAGTTGTATTATTACTATGCATATGTCATTTACAATAAATCAGGTGCACACATAATACAGAATGAGTCTAAATGTTAAAATTGATGTTTCCAGGGTAGTTTAACAAATCTTGTTAAGGGCCTGCTCCATTCTGTATTCTAGTATAAGCCAAGCACTGGTCCACAAAGAAATGCGTTACAGTTTTACTTTTTCACAGATGTGCTGCACTGCACTTGCATTGTAAACTTTAAATCAAAAAGTCACCTTGTTCTTTTGTCTGTCTTTACAATAACATGTAACAGTCAATAGCAGATGTCCTTTTACAACTGAAAGATGTTTGTTTGCCTTCATGATCTTCCAGTGTTTTGGTCTGTTTGCTTGTTTTTGTTTGTAAATCTGAAAAAGATTTTTAAACGTCAATTCGAAAACGTTTTGTGATTCAAATTGTTGCACAATTTTGTTGAGACTTTTCTACGCAGTTCCAATTTTTGGATTGGATTTTATAGTAAATTAAATCGTGGTTGGGAATAAGGTCAATTTCTTTTTTTAATAATGAGATACACTATGGGGCACATTTACTTAGCTCAAGTGAAGGAATAGAATAAAAAATACTTTGACCATCGAATTGGCTACTTAGACCTTCGACTATGACTTTGAATCGAATGATTCGAACTAAAAATCGTTCCACTATTCGACCATTCGATAGTCGAAGTACTGTCTCTTTAAAAAAAACTTCAACCACCTACTTCGCCCCCTAAAACCTACCGAGCATCAATGTTAGCCTATGGGGAAGGAAAATCGTTCGATCGATGGATTAAAATCCTTCCAATCGTTCGATTCGATTTTTCCTACGATCGTTCGAACGAAGGAATAGCGGTAAATCCTTCAACTTCAATATTCGAAGGCGAAGGATTTTACTTCAACAGTCAAATATTGAGGGTTAATTAACCCTCGATATTCGACCCTAAGTAAATGTGCCCCTAAATTTGAGTTTTAATAAATATCCCTCTTAATGTTCTGCATAGTGTTAGGGCAAGGCATGGTAACAAAATGAGTACATGAAATGTCTTCACAGGCTTATAAGTATAAGTAAGCCTATAATTAATGGAATAACAAGAGAAAGTTCTTACTTCCGTGAATAGTTTATATATCGGTATAATAGATATGTATATCAAGGGAAATTGAAGACATTCTAACAGTGTAAGTGCTTAAGCTAAGATAACTTTTAGGTGAACACCAACCATTGGGATCACTGCTTAGTGCATTTTTACAGGGTTCTATAAGGTGGCTTACTGCTGAATCTTGCGTATGTGTTAAAAGTTCTAAGTGGACCTGGGTCCTATTTATTAAAGGTCGGTTTTTGTGTTTTTTTAGAGGTTTTGAAATCATTACTAAGCACAATCACAAACAAATGTCGTAAAATGTTTAGAGGTTTTGGAAATATTCATAATTTTAGCACATTGTTCAGCGTAATTTTTCATTCAGAATTTCTTTTATTCTGATTTTTTAATTTGAGTGTTTCGCACAATTCCAAGCGGAAAAAATATTAAAACCTTTAAAATTATGAATTGATTTAGAGTGGTCCAATAAGATCAGCACAGCTCCCATTGACTTCTATAGGACATTGACAACTTTTACCTGGCAATTAGTGGTTTTCTTGGTTTTTACACTAAATCCATTTTTCATTTTTAGAGCTTTATAATAAAAAAAATGAGAAAAACACACATTTTTTGAGCTTTGTGGAAAAAAATAAATTTGATGATTTGATGTTGGTTAATTACCCCCAAAGTGGAAAAGCATCCTTAAGGTACAGGCAATAAGAGAGAATAGCTGTAAAAACAGAGGGCTCTAACAGGACATGAATTTAAAGAAGGTGTGTAGCAAAGGAATTATGCACAGGGACATATTATGAGCCTCATGTTCTACTTTACAAAATGGGTGGTTCACAAAGTACTATCCATTTGTAATGGTATACTGTCCAGCACACCATTATTGAACAAGAATTATGAATTTTAGCAATGGAAATAATGAGACTGTTGGCAATCCTAATTAAAAATCTGCCATAAAGAAGGACATTTTAGAAAGAGCTCTATAATGTATAATGACACTGTACCTTATAAAAAAGATAAACCTTACAACTCAATTAACCAAATGTCAGAAACATATAAAAGACTCACATGAATCAGTTACAAAAAGGATTTTGCTTAAGCAAGTGAGCAAATTAGAAAGCTTAGAGGCCAGAAGAAAACAGCTTGTCACTTATGTACTACTTAACAATAGTTATGATCCCCATTCCCCACTAAAAGGTAAATATTTCCTTTTATTGTATTTTAGTTAATGGGCAAAGTAGATTTCAATAGTTTGATAGAAAAGACAAACTACCTTCTGTATCTGGATTTTTGGTATTCTGCTGTCATAAAGTACTTGAGGTGTAAACAGAGTACAAATGTTTTGATTTTGCAGAATATTAAATTATCTAAAAATATTAAATTAAAACTGAACTGTAATTTGTATAATTGTATAATATTGTTATTGTGTAATTTTATAATCAAAGATGTGCTGCCTTCGGTTTTAAGGGTCTGGATTCAGTCTAGCTGAACAGCAATTGTTTGGTCAAATCCCAGTGCTCAAAATAGAAAAGATGGAATTCACATAAATCCCAGCCAAGTCAAATTCTGGACATGCAAGATATGCCCCATTTGTATCAGTTTGATTATATCCCCCATGAACTAGTCAGCATTATTGTAGGAAAGTAACCGAGAAAATGCAGTAAGATCCTCTCCTCTAAGTAAGTAGAGACTCCCTAAGGAACTGTGGCATAATATCACAAGTGTTCATAGAAATTTAAAGTAAGCCTGCAGTCATAAACCTAGCCCCACTGTTAAAAATAAACTCAGCTTGATCAATTTGTCCCAGGATGGAGCATCACATTGGGCCATTTTATCAGTTTAGCAAGGACAAGCTTCCTAGCACTATAAACATATGCAACAAAAACAGCATTATGGCCAAGGCTATTTTAAAGCAGCACATAACCTTCACTAAGTAATGAAAGTGGTATGGTTTACAATACAAAATCCAATAACTTTGCTACATTGTAAAGCCATTTGTGTCATGCAAAGAATGGCAATATGTAGTGCATAATAAACAAAGGTCATCTCTTCCATAGAGTTCATTCAAGCGTATTACTACAAATAAGCTTTTTTTCCCCATTTCATCTAATAACATTTTATACGTTCTGTTTCTGCTCTGACCCTACCCCCAAGATTGTTTGTAAAATATTTTAACCCTTGAAAGAAAATGGGAGAAATTGGATCCCACTTCAGTCGAAACAACAGCACCCATTTACAATAGCCCTCTGAGCAAGTGCAGGAGCAATTAACGGTTGCACTTAGAGGAAAAGCACCTAGTAGTTTCAACTAGTAGAAGAGTGATTAGCAGTTTCACCTAGCGGAAGACCACTTAGCAGTTGCACATAAAGGAAGTACGCTTAGCAGTTTCACCTAGAGGAAGAATGCTTAGGAGCTGCACCTTATGGAAGAGCATTTAGGAACTGCACTTAGTAAATGAGAGCTTAGCAGCTGCACATAGGACAATTTCCTGTGCAGCCAGCACTCTGCACCTACGGTATCCTTGAAGCCTCTTGAATATTATCTCAATAATGGACAAACTAGGGTGCATAACAAATGATTCCTACTTGTCACCCACTACCTGACTTCTTTGAATGCTGTAATGTTGGATGCAAGCAGTGCAACCCACTGTGCTCCATTCTAGGGGGCACATTTACTCCCATAGGTAAATGAACAGTAATGTGTATGGAGCACAATTACTCCTCTAGGTGAATGAGCAGTAAAGTGCATTGTTCCAAGAGCAAAAAAGACAAAATTAGTATATTTTCTCCATTATTGCTTAGAATTTAATTCTCAAAACAGCAATAATTTTTTTTTTTCTGAATACTGAGCCACGGTGTATATGGGTTATGTGTTATCTTATTAATAAATCATAATAAAGCATCAAAGTTATTTGCAATATTAAATGTACTTATTTATTGATGCAGACATACATTAAGCTTTGATGATTTTTTTCTTTTCTTTTGGTGTTGATGAAGTGTTTATTCTATTTTTTTTTTTTGGAGAGAATATTTCAGTGTAAGTTCTCTTATTAAATGGTTATGTTAGATGTCTATTTTAATTCATGGAGAACAAAGATATACGGTCTGTAAACACCTCTTATTTTATCTGAGGCCAGACAAGACACAGAAACAGATTAACTGTAATACATGCTTGCATATTTTCTATTCAGGCAGACCTCTGTTCTTTCCATTCTGCATTTTGAAGTCTTGACTCCAATGGCTTAATGCTCGGTTAGTTACCTAGAGAGAGACATAAAATAATATATAACTCTGTATATAAGCAACCTGTTTCTATACCAACTCTAAAGATGTATGAAGGCCAATACAATAAAATGTCTTTACTCATGCTGCTGGGGTTCTTTATGACATCTTTTAGCTAAGCTACTCTTGTTTTCCTTTGTTTCCGACAAAGCACGTAATGTTATATATTTCACCATTTTATCTTCAGATTTCTTTTTGGTTACACAAGAGCTTTAGCTCAAAATATATTCTAATTATTTTTTTGCTTTCATCAAACAGCATTCTATAATTCTGGGTTTCTCAAAGAGGTACTGTCTTAACAAATATCAGCGTTAGTCGTAAGTGGATTTCAGCCTTTGCTCTAATCTTCAGTGTATCTTTAGAGTGCCTGCCATAAAGCATGAAAGGACTGCTGTTTTTTATGCTGGAAAGTAAAAGGAAATATGTGTAGGGATGTAATACAAAAGTCATGGAACTTTAGGAACTCCTAGTGAGTTAGTGCAACCCACTGCTGATGAAGATAGTTAAGGTGCCTTAGGTGTACAAGATAGCTTAAGGTTCATTTATGAGCCTCGGAGCAGATTGTATTCCAGTATTGTGACATAGAAAAAGATGAAATAGGGACCGGAGAGCCTTTCTTTATTGAAGCGTTATATTTTTCTGACCACAAAGGTCCTTCCTCGGGTGCATGTTGAAATTCAGACTACATTGAAAGGCTCTCCCGTCCTTATTTCATCTATGATACTAAGTGGAGTTGGCTTCTCCAGCAACTGCTGATGAGCCTTAAAGACTGAAAAATTTACAAACAAATTCAATTCTTATTGTATCTCAATCAAAAAGACTTAAAAAGGCCTCTGAGGATCACCTCTACACTCAGTTTACAAACGTGAGAGTGTCAATTTCAAAGAGAAGAACTCAAGGGGAGAGCTGATCTTTGAGTGTAAGGAGTCAACTAGAGTAAAGGTGGCCATACACGGGCCAATGAAAGCTGCCAATTCAGTCCTTCAGGTTCAAGTCAGCAGCTTATTGGCTCATGTATGGTGGCCTGTCTGACTAATATCTACCTAAAAATTGGCCAGATATTGATCAGGCAGTTTTAAAAATATCATTGGGGTGATGACCCCTATTGGCTCACTGATGAGGTCATTGTCCTGATGGCCAGCATTTACTGTTGTTGTGATTCATTCATTTGACCTGAAGGCCAATCGATCAGATCAGCCTGAAGGTGGCATATTGGGGAAAGATCTTTACATTTATGGTAAAAAAAAGGAGGCAACATTCACCATATTAGCATTTACATCCATTTATTTTGCCCAAAACACTTTACTGTAATTAATTTACAATATCCTTTATTGTAGCACTAGAAGCATGACCTTAGCATTCAGGAGGCAGCAACCACTTACTTCTATGTATAGTCCTTATATTCATCATGTCTCTACTACTTCATCCACTCCCCAACTAGATTAATATACAAATCATATTGTTTATACGATAGAGCAGAACGTACAAATAATGGAGCAACAATAATGTGTACTGGAAAAGTAACGTTGGTATCTTATGATGGTTAATAGGAATAGATGAATGGTTTTAGTGTGGGTATGCAGAGCAGTTCTTTTTTGTATTTAGACTGAAGGATTAATGCAAGCCCATGGCCAGAGGGCTGTGTATTAATGAATGGGTCAAGGGAACTCTGAGACAGCCATTCAACCATTAAAAGTGACTGTATATAGTGTCTATTACAGTAGAATGACAATGTAATTTGCATTACAGAGTGTGAGAAACAGAACCCAGTCTTGCACAAAATTACATACTGACAAAAGTAAAGCATTAAATTATAGCAGGGGCATATTTATTAAGCTCCAGCTCTACTGATCATTTGTGCCATACCACAGGAGCCAAGGCTGATATCCATCTAGAAATTTCAACATATTTTACTAGTAAAGGAGGAATAAAGAATATGGATTTTTCCAGCATTTACCATTGAACAATAACTTCTTTAACTTCAAACAGCATTCCACTTCATTTCCCACTTTGTACATTTGATATAAGAGATTCTTTTATTGTCTTTGTATTTGGAGGAATTGCGTCACTCCATGGTGGCTCCGCTTTTGCTTTTTTTTATGGGCAAGATAGTTTTTAATACAAAAGTCTAAGCACATTTCTGCCTCCCCTTATTATCATGTGGGAATCTGCTGGTACTATTAATAATCATGCTAAAGTTCTAACAGTAGACAACAACAAGACTAAAAACAGCAAAATACTGACACCCACATGCTTAAGATATGGCTTTCAAGTCTGTATTGGAAAGATGTAAAATGTTATTTTTCATATTTTCAGTAAAATATTTTTACTTTAACAGCATTTACAGTCCCTCCAACAGTCCCTCCAACACACACACACAGCACCAAAATGACTCATATAATTATTTTTAAAGAGAATATTTATTTGAAGGTCTTGTTCATAATATCAGATCCACTTCAAGAGGCATATTTATCAAAGCTCAAATTTCGAATTCATGTGAGTTTTTAAAAACTCCCCTAAACTCTGATGAATTCAAAATTCAAACAATTGAAATTTATTTTAAAAAAAAAATCTAATTTTTAAAACTCTGATGAATTAAATGGACCCGAAAACTCGAACTGAATTTGAATCAAATTAGAGGCTGCAAACAACTCCTAATTGATCCCTGGACCTCTCCTGTTGACTCAAACAGCAATTTGGCAGGTTTTAGGTGGCAAATAGTCAAATTTGAATTCTTAAAGGGCCAGAGTATGATAAATCTCGAAAACGAAATACATTTTTTTTTATAACAACTCGATTCAAATTTGAATAACTCGCCAGTCAAATTTGACAGTTTTGACCATAAAACATTGAGAATTCAGATTTCGAATTTTCAATTTGACTTTTGATAAATCTGCCCCCAAGTATATGAAAGCTACTCTTCATTAGCGCATGCTCCAGTGGTGGACAATGATAGCAAATGGGGAACCTATTTGCTTAATTGGGCATAGGGTGTCTTTCCAGATTTGTTTCCACATGACTGATGAAGTGCAGTTAAAGTCCACTCTGATTGGTGGCTATCAGCTGGATCTGAAGCAGTCAATGACCTGGGTGACTACTGTGCTGTGCTGGGACACACTACTTGTTCTTTCATCTACAGATCATTTCTAGATTATTATTTTGGGGAAAGGTTTGATGCTGATTCACAGATATAGCCTTAACAGACTAGACAGTGTATACTCATAGTTTTTATTGTAGAAGCAACAACAGAAGATTGATTTTAAAGTTATGTGCTAATGCTTTGAAAAGCTGCAAGCAAGCAATTTACAGCTATATCCAAGAAGGATCCACAACTAGCACAGTAATGTCTTTAAGCGTATGCTTCCCACTGTGCGACCAGTCATGTACCATAAATAAATAAAGATGCCGATTGCTGTAAGGAGCACTTGAGTTGATTGGGTTTGATTGGATTGTGCTGCAAAGAAGTGAGAAACCCCCTGAAGATAACAAGAGGCAGGTGATCAGTAAGAAGCAAACATTGTGTCTTCATTGGTGAATACATACAGAGAAAAAGAGAGAGAATACATTCTTTGTAGATTAAAGTTCACCTGTTAACCAAAGAATATTTAAGTTTCCTGAACGGAATCTAGCATTCATACAGTCTTTTGGGGAGATTAATGGTGACACCTTTACTTTTTTGAGAGTAGACACAGAGGTGTATTGAAAGTAAATCCATTAAATCTAAGGGGGTTATTTACAAAAATATGAATGTATCTCATTGTCCCAATAAAAAAAGCTTGACCAAACTCCCATGCCCGATTTTGCATTATTTATTAATAAATGAATCAGATCGGTAGTGATTGGCGAAAAATTCACGAAGTGCGAAAAAACTCGATAAAATCTAGCGAAAACTAGAACCATACAAATCTTTTAGGCTTTTTTTCCTAAATCACACGATTTCTTCTAGTTTTATCCTAAAAAAACCAACAAAAAAGTCGGATTTTTGGCTAAACCCAACGCAGACCACGTTAACTTCAAATTGGGATAGCTGCCTCTTCCATTGATTTATACAGGACCCTGAAAGGTATGAGATAGCAGATTCAGGCTTTCTGCAGCATCGGGGTATAATAAATCGTGAAAAAATCTTTTTTACTTTAAAAATTTGAGTTTTCTAGTGAAAAACCTAGTGGCCAGCCAAGCTGGCTAGGCATGTCGCACTCCCCCTGACAAGCATGCATGAATGGGTGTGCATGTGCTCACAAGCTCGCTCAGGCAGGTGTGCCAAAAATTGAAGAAGACAGAAAAAGAAGATTGTGGGGGGACACAAGGGCCCAGACTAGGGGTAGGTGACAGAAGAGGTACATACCTGGCACCCCCCAAACCAATTTAGTTTTGAAAGCGCATGATTGGCCTGAGAAAAGCGAGTAATTATTCAGGTGTTTGAGACAGAGCAGAAATCGCTCATGCTGCTCGTACTGATCCACTGATGTATGCCCAAACTACCTTGATAAATTGCTTGTTTAAAAGAAAGACCGGTGTTTGCAAAATAAGAACCAATATTTTAGAGTGGGACTTTGATAAACAGATATCAGTGTGGAGACTTTTAGATCATATTTCTAGCTCAGGCACCGGTTCATTCTGTATGCTGAATTGTACTCGCTAGCAGTTAAGTGCTGGGATAGAATCTGTTCTTACTACTAAAAATTTACAGTCCAAGGAAGCTGACGGAAATCAAGAAAAATCATTTAGTCTCTAGCCTACCCTTGCTTTTCCCTGAAATAAAAACCTCAAGTGGTCCCCACAATCCCCCTCCCCATTGCCTGCGGTAATAGTTACACAACAACTCATGCTTAAAAAGATGGAGCATTCCCTATTTAAATCTAGCTGACCGGTCAGAAACCATTAATCTGCCTAGTGAATATGCCATTACAGAGGCTGTGCTTTACACCGTGGGACAATGCACATGAATGTGTTCTGTACATTATTGTCACACAATAAGAGCATCGGATCAATTTTCTTCACCAGTAGATCCCCGTACACGGCTCATAGCCTAGCAATGCATTATGGGAGTGTATCATCTTAAGGAGACGTGTGCCTGCAAGTTACAGATTTTGTGTGTATCACAAAAGAGCAGTAAATCTAGATGCCATTTTAATGACCAGATTTATGGTCCTTCCTGGATATTCGGAGTTTAAAAATGAGCTTTTAAGTTATCAGAAATTACTTTTAGTGGGTTGCGAGAGCCGGTAATGGCTTTGAGGATTTCTTGCTAAAAATATAAATGTTTGGAGATTTTTTTAAAGGGGGATTGTAACACAAAACTGCAAATTGCACTAAAATAGAAGAGCATGTTCTAACATTTACAGATACACAATATCAGCACCCTTGATGCATTTTTTGATGGTGTCTAGAGAAGCACATTTCCATACAGTATCCTTTAACATAAAGGGTCGGACTGGGCTGGTGGAACACTGGAAAAGACCCAATGATCCTCGGCCCATGTGAGCCCAGTGGCCCCTGCTGCCCCAAGCCTGCTTCTCCCCACTGCAACTACATGCATTGTTGCTCCCCCAACCCCTGATAGTGGCCACAACAGGTGAACAAGGTAAATAAGCAGTACTCGGCAGGGGAGGGGGTTGCATTTGTTGGAGCTGAATATAGCTACTGGGGTAGGGGGCCCACGGGTGGCAGACCCACTGAGCCCCAGACATCCCATTCTGACACTGTTCACATAATAAGAAACCCAAAAAATACGGTCAAGTTAAAATATACTGTATACTAATATATATATATATATATATATATATATATATATATATACTAACCTTTAATACATTTTGAAATTAACTTATAATTTCCCACAGTTCAGCATTTGTTTCCTAGAATGCCAATGCTAAATGGGGCCCTGCGTATATGGTTTTCTTCTTAAAGGGATACTGTCATGGGAAAACATGTTTTTTTCAAAACACATCAGTTAATAGTGCTGCTCCAGCAGAATGCTGCACTGAAATCCATTTTTCAAAAGAGCAAACAGATGTTTTAATATTCAATTTTGAAATCTGACATGGGGCTAGACATATTGTCAGTTTCCCAGCTGCCCCCAGTCATGTGACTTGTGCTCTGATAAACTTTACTGCTGTACTGCAAGTTGGAGTGATATCACCCCCTCCCTTTCTCCACCCAGCAGCCTAACAAAAGAACAATGGGAAGGTAACCAGATAGCAGCTCCCTTACACAAGATAACAGCTGCCTGGTAGAACAACACTCAATAGTAAAAGCAAAGTCCCACTGAGACGGATTCAGTTACATTAAATAGGAGAAAGAACAGCCTGCCAGGAAGTAGTTCCATCCTAACGTGCAGGCACAAGTCACATGACTGGGGCAGCTGGGAAACTGACAATATGTCTAGCCGCATGTCAGATTTCAAAATTGAATATAAAAAAATCTGTTTGCTCTTTTGAGAATTGGATTGCAGTGCAAAAGTCTGCTGGAGTAGCACTATTAACTGATGCATTTTGAAAAAAACGTGTTTTCTCATGACAGCATCCGTTTAAGATAGAATATTCCTTATCAGGTTCAGTTTATTAGGCAGTAAAGCCGTTGCAAATGAAATAATGGAATTTAATCCCAAAACTAAAATCAATGTTCATTGGAATCTATTGGAAACCCTGGCAAAGTATGCAGTATGGAAGCACCAATACATACTGTACTATAAATAAACATGTCCACTGCTTGTCCTGGCTACATTGACTGAACAACTCCAATTTGTAATTTTTAAGCTTTAAGTGGAGTGCATTGTCCCTTTACATGCACTAAAACACAGACAGAGCAAAATTGACTTGCCTCAATTGCCCCTGTGCTTTATTTCCGCAGCATTTCAGCTTCTTTTGTGCCTGGAGAGACGGTGATAATTCGACTTATTAACTCTAAAATGCTATTATCACCCAGTGCCCTTATGATTTTATTGTGGCTCCAACAGAAGATATGAATATATTGGTTCTATCACAGTAGGAATAATTGCACTTATTGTGTAATTAACTATCAAAAGTAATGAATTTTAAGTGTTTTAGTTTGCAATTACCGGTAACTTAAATTATCAGGAGTAGGAAAGGAAAAAAAAGGAACTATGGGAAAGCTTCATTACTTTATTACAGTTGTACTACAGTTTTTGATTAAGGGAACATAGTTTTTAAATTAAATGTCAAATATAATTTTCTAGTCCAGTCATGAGGAGTATGGCTATTTTCACAGTGAAGGCATGCGGTAAGCTTATGCGCAGTACAGGAAAACAATTACTGGGAAATGTGTGCTTCACAGACTTCAGAAGTACTGTTTGCCATCAGTGCACTGTGCCATTAAACAGGGGAAACTAACCTGTGCCCTTCCAGATACTTTAGTGCTCTTTTACTCTGCCAAGGAATCCAAAGGCAGTCTGAGAGTGCTGGCAGAATTATTCTTCCTGCTGTAAAAGCCCTTTCCTGTAAAATATAGAATATCAGCTGTGTATAGCACATAACAGGTTGGGTGGGCATATTTTTGTTCTTTTTGCATTATGTAGTATTTAGAGCCCTATAGAGAATTTTAAGGCCTTAGGTTTGACATTTACCTGTTGCTTTTGTTTCTACATTAAAGTCAGGAACCCTAAAGGCAAACGTGCTCAGATGTTAAGTGAACACAGTAGGTTATGCCATCATGTTTTACAGTTTAGATTATAGTAGATGGGTGTCATTTCAGGTGCATTTCAACTCAGTGGTAAAATTGCTGAAATGTAAATTAATAGCCTACTATATAATAAACTACATAGGTGTCAGATGAGTATCTCTTGGGTGCAGGCCTAGACTGGCAATTTGTGGGTTCTGGCAAATGCCAGAAGAGCTGCTGTATGATGCCATAGAAAGTCACTATTTAGTGGGCTGGTAGAGGCTGCTGGAGCCTCTGTGTACTTGAAATGGCAGGGCTTATTTTGAATCCCATTCCAGGCCTGCTGGACCCGAGACCTGAGTTTGTGTTGCCACCAATGGAATAGCTCTGCAGATTTTTGTTAGATACAGTAGGTAAAAATTTACATGCAGTGTATTACACAAATCCTTCTTAGAATACTCTTCTGATGGCTTTATTGTGCAAAATGCAGTTCATATTCTAAACTTAGAGGACCTCATCTTAATGTGTGCATGAGCAATGGCCGCGCATTCCCACTCCACCTTAGGTCATTAGTACTGAACACTTATCCTAATAAGTCACCGTCCAGGAGCCTGCCAATAGTAGGCAGTAATTTCAGGACTCCTGGTTAGGGATGCACCAAATCCAGGATTCAGTTTGGGATTCGGCCAGGATTCTGCCTTTTTCAGCAGGATTCGGATTCGGCCGAATCCTTCTTCCAGGCCAAACCGAATCCGAACCCTAATTTGCATATTCAAATTTCATATGCATATTAGGGGCGGGGAGGGAAATCACATGACTTTTGGTCAGAAAACAAGGAAGAAAAACATTTTTCCCCTTCCCACCCCTAATTTGCATTTGCAAATTTGCATATGCAAATTAGGGTTCGGATTCGGTTCGGTATTCGGCGAAATCTTTCATGAAGGATTCGGGGGTTCGGCCGAATCCAAAATAGTGGATTCGTGCATCCCTACACCTGGTACATTTGTGCTTTACAGTAAAGGGGAATAAACAGGAGGGGGCACAAACCCATTGTGTGTACCATTTAGAAATTCTTCAATAAATATATAAAATTGCATTACTGTGTATATAAATATAATCAATAGTATGATACTTGACAGTGATAACACATGTGATGTCTGCTAGCAGAGTGCTGATCTGAATTGCAGTGTAAGTGAGGACAGATAAACCAACTGCTGTGTGAACAGTTACTTGGTTGCTTTATAGAACTCGGCATAAACACTTCAGTATAAAATGTCTGCAACAGGAAGTTTAATAGAGAGAACACACACAGGAAGAGGAAGAAGAAAATCACACAGGGTGAACCTACTCCCAGAGTATTAAAAATGTCTTTTCTCGGTTCAGTCCTTATGAATTTTACTGGCATGCATACCTTTATTTAACCAGATATACATTTACATTTGACAGGATTGACATGACGCTGTGTGCTGGCCATGGATGGAAAGGTTCTAGAAGTAGTGGAAGCCAATAAATGTGCTTGAAGCAAATTGTGTGAAATGTTCAGGGTAAAAGAGCACGGACAGGGATATTGGTAGGAAATCAAAAAAGTGTTGAGATTTGTACATGAGAGCGTATGTGTCAGGAGTCATGAATGACAGTAGAGGTGCTTGTTGTCATGAACATAACCGAAGCATGTAAAACACACCGGAGAGTAACCATGTGGCAATTTCCAATTTATTTTGTATGGTCCAAGGGTAAAACAGCAACAACAAATCCTTCTACACAAAATAAAATTGCAGTTCTGGAGTCTCACACAGGTCTATTCAAAGTCCAAATAAAGACTCCAAGTAAATAATGGCTGAACAGTAGTAAAGCAGGAGATCTGATGTGCAGGAGTCCTTTCCTCTGTCCCTAAAGACTGTCAACCAAGTCTCTCCTGGTGGTTCCCTTTATGCCCCTATTGGCCCAGCCCCCCAGCAAGTCCCTATTGTTCTCACGTAGGTGATTGGAGACGTATTGGAGCCTAGGTAACAGGATTATCTCCCCCAGCTGGCTCTGCCTATCATTCTATTGAGGCAGATGCAGACTTGGTGGATCCTCTGGAGGTATCACTACTTATCTGATTCCTATTGTCTATACCAGCGATTCCCAACCAGTGGCTGGTGAGCAACACGTTGCTCACCAACCCCTTGGATGTTTCTCCCAGAGGGCTCAAAGCAGGTGCTTAATTCTTCAATTCCAAGCTTGAAGCCCACTAAAAAATTTAAGATATTAATGTACATAAAAAGTTACCTATAGCTCATAATGATCGTTTTTCACTCCTAGTGCTGCTTTTGTAAGTAATTATTACTTTAAGTTCCTAAACCTGACTGTTTTGTCAACCTGTCAGAGTTTCTAATGCTAACAGACTGCTGAAGCTCATGGGTAATGTAAAAGCATCTGTAACTACTTTTATAACAAAATTATAGATAGCATGCGAAGACAATATTATGATAGATGTAAAAAAAAAGTTTTAATTTCTGGTTTCAGTATCTCTTTGAGTTACATATAAACAGGTGTACTGCCAATGAGAGCCTCCTGGAGGCTGCCAATCTACGTAGGGGCTACCAAATAGCCAATAACAGCCCTGGTCATGGTATATCTAGTATAGGTAAAGCTAAAACAACTGGACTTGCTGAGTAATCATTGAAGACGTTTCACTACTCATCCGAGCAGCTTCAAAGTTCAACAGCCCTTATTTGACACACCCAGGCACTTTTATCATTCTTAATTTGCTCCATAACTCTTTTTACAATTCAATGTGGACCACAGGTAAAAAAGGTTGGGGACCCCTGGTCTATACAGACAGACCTCCAACATGTTCTTAATCCTTTGGACTAAGATTTTTGAAAGAAATCAGATCATATGAGTGACAATTTTTATATGCGCAAATCTTGTGTCCGCCCATTAGTGATGGGCGAATTTGGGCTGTTTCGTCAAAAAAATTGCGAATTTCCTGCAAAATTTGCGAATTTCCTGCAAAATTTGCGAAACGACTAAAAATTTGTGAAACATCGCAGGTGTCTCGTTTTTGACGCCGGCGTCCGTTTTTTTTTACGCCAAAAAAACGAGTGCCTAGCGAATAAATTCGCCCATCACTACCACCCATCACTATTGGGTATATATTATCCTCTGCATAATGCACAATAAGATCTGTATAGCACTTTAGAAATGCTTCCATGTAAAATCATGATACATTCATCTCTAAATATTTGCATTATACAAATACAAAGAAAACATTTTAAAGTGACTAGCTATGCACTAGTAAACAGCATTGATAAGAAATATTTGCTGTTTAAAAAAAGCCACATATCCTCTGTGATTATTTTGAAGCTCTCTGGTTAAACATAATACATTGTGCTCCAGCACTGATCAATCTTTAGAGGATGTGTATGTATCTTTCACAAAGCTGAACATGCCTGATATGCTTTCTCTAATGCTTTTCAGCTCAAAGACCAGTTATCTTGACACAGTCAATTAATTTTTGAGCCTAGGACAAAACAAAAAATACAAAACTGAAAGAATGCATAGAATTCAACACAGAATCACAATTGGTACATAAACAAGTAGATGAAATATGTAAGTTAACTAAATTAAAGACACAATGATACATTTAAATGCATAGACTTGCATTTGCATTGAGCTCAGTCAGCAGAGCCTTCCACACAGTGAACATTACTGCTACTATTGCAGGGAAATACCTATGACAAAAACAAAAAGGCTTATTTATGAACACAGATGCAAAGGCAGTCATACTTAAGTGGATGCATATTGATCTCTTGCAGTTCCTGCAACTGGTTCATTGCAGTCCCTGCAATGCATTTGTAAATGACCTCTCACATGTAAATTGGATCTAACACCTCTATAGAAACAACTTTGCAATTTTGGCTTCTAAATATTACATAAGTAGGAGGGGAAATATTGCTGTTTGAATCTAGAAAAACTGTCATTTCAGCTTCTAACTCAGGAACATAAGCGGTACATGGATTTACATTTAGATGAGGTGCAGTTCTAACTGGAGAATCTGTTTGCATTCATCGGGTCTTTAACCCTGTCTAGCTGAAGACTATAGTTAAGTGATGTAGCTAGACATTAGCTTCCAGCATACTTAAACCCACTATAATGTTCAGAAACATGCTGAAACAGAGTCCAGAAAGGTCTACTAAAAATGGGAGATGATCCCTGGTATCAACCTCTTTTTACTCCACTCTATAGCTTAGTGTGGATTATGGGGCACATAGGGCATTATAGACCGCTAGCAGGAGATCTATTTTTCCATAAAATGGATAATCGGTCCAGAGGCCATCCCTTTAGACAACTAGAGGAAAATAACTTTCATTTGAAGCAGTGTAGGTGGTTCTTCAAAGTGAGGACAGTGAGGTTGTGGAATGCCCTGCTAGATGATGTTGTGATGGCTGATTCTGGTAACAGCTTTAAGAGGGGCTTGGATGATTTCCATAATATCCAAGGCTATAATGATACTAAAATTTACAATTAATATAGATAGTGGTATATATAGTTTCAGTGGGTGGGTGTAGGTATGTGTGCTGGGATTCATTTGGAGGGGTTGAACTTGACAGACTTCGGTCTTTTTTCAACCCAACTTAACTATGTACCAGAGAGTCTCAGTCATGATAAATGGCCTGAGGTAAGGAACACACCTCAGTAGAAGTGAAAGAGAGGAAAAAGTAAGGAATGAAACTAGCTTTTGATATAAAACGCTCTAGAAGTGTGAGGCAGGTGTATAGGCAGTTCATTGCTTCATAAAGAGACACGGTTGGGCATAACAATTCCTGGATGAAACTGCTACAGTAGGGACTCTAGTGATTAGGGCATCAGAGGCACATGTATTGTCTTTGAAGGTAACTGTCATGAATGTGTCCTTTTAAAATTACTGTTAATGTTTTTTGATAACCACTTGCACCCAAATTATTTTGACAATATCTTTTACCTCCAATTTGACAGCGAGGGCCCAGCAGATAAAGGGAGTGGCACATTACATCCTCAATCAGAGAGCAGCTACATAATATTGTATGAGCAGTGCAGGAGCTCTCTCTTTTCTATTTATAAAGCAATAAAAAATGGTATGCCATATCAATGTAAGAAATTCCACACAGAATTAGAGTGCTCACCTGAACGTAATTACCCTCTCGGGTGCCGGGTGCTAAACAGTCCACAGGACCTCCTGCTCAAGGTTTGGATATATCAATGTAAGAAAGGCTTGACTTCTCAGTGTTTAATGCAGACCTGAATCTGACTTTTTCAGAATATTCCTTTTGCCATGATATACAGTACTGTCTACGGTAGCCATAAATACTGTAAGAAGGAATTCTGGTGTATAGTAAATATTATTTAAATATTATTTTGATATTTTTTTTTACAAGCCCAGTTTTGCTACATGTCAGAGTTGTCCTTGATCAGTGAAAAAACAGTTTAATCTACAATAAGTAAATATCCTTCAACTATTACACATTAAAAGGCATTTCTTCAAATATCTGCCCTTTCACAATGACCACTTAAATTATATGAGTACAATTATCAGTCCATTTAAAAAGTAACTTATCTAAACTATCAATGTGAAGGATCTTGTCTGATTTGTATAACATTGTTCTGTTGCCCTAGTGATTGTATATAACCGATTAACTAAAACAGCATTCAATATCTATCGCCCCATTTTGTACATTGTGTGTATTAAATTAATAAATTCCAAGGCTGTTGATAGAACATGCTTGTTAGAGATGACTATGGATAACAACCAGTATGTTCCACTGTTTCAATGCCTTTTATCAATGGCCATTGTTAACATACACTTGCACTTCTTGGAAACTGTTACAAATGGGTCGATTTATTTACTTTTCATTTCTTGACATAAGCTGCACTGTGTAATTATTTGCATACTGTATATGTAATCTTTTCTATGGATGAGCAAATTATTTCTCCACATTTCACAGTAACTAGTATATCATTTTAAAAAATAGTATGTGGTTGTGTGAAAAAATGCCCATTGACTTCAATATGTTTAGCAGGAGAACAACTACAGGAGGATCCACTAGAAACAAATACCAGTCACTTTAGACCCTCTCTTCAGGTATTTCAGATACGTGTTCCTCCAGGCAGGCTTCCTCATAGGATCATGGTCTCATCAGGTGCAGCACTGACTTTTACTTTACTATATTTCCACTGATGGACTTTTCAGACCCAAACTTTTCAGGTATCCTCCATGTTGATTTGCAACCATCTGTCACCTTAGATCACTGTTCGTAGAGAATTTCTGAAACCTTTAGGGAGACATAAGATCATTGCATGTTCCACTACAGGGTAGTGTTGCAGGGAGATGACAAGTACAGCAATCACTACTACTTCCCTACACACGCATAGTGGAAATAATGTGTGCTGTGTTGTGTTTTACCTCCAACCACTAGAGGGCTTCAGTTGATATTAAGGGGTTATTTTATCAAAATCCAAATTTTTCTGATGTTTTAAATAAAAAAAAGTCCAACCAAACTAGAATCCACTATTTACCGTATTTATCATAAAAATCACATAAAAAAATCAGATCAACAAAAAATGTGACTTTTTCAGATTGTTGCAACTTTTTCATCAAAATCAGAATAATTAGAATTTTTTTTCAAATCGGCTTAAAAGCCTAAAATGTTCGGATTATTGTACAAAACGTACTGCATACAATAACATATTCAAATTGCAAATAGGACCTCTGCCATTGACTTCTACAGAACCTCGACAGGTTGAAGATGGAGTATTTTCAGATTCTGACTTTTTTCTTCCACTAAAAATTTGGATTTCATAGTCAAAAAAACTCGATTTTTTTGAGTTTTTACCATTCGGACTTTAATAAATAACCCACAAAGTGTTTCTGCTGTTCTTACTGTTGGCTACTTTGTCTGGTCAGGAACTAAAATACAGCCATGAGGTTCAACTGTTGTGCACTACAAGCTCTCTGAATAAAAGTAAATTATTAGTAATTCTGAGTTTACAGAATAACACATTCACTGCAGATGACTGGTAATTTGCATTTGGTCATGGTAGATGCCTGGGGATTATTAAATTAAAACACCACTTGTAAACCTACTATAGTAGTATAAAAAGAATAGGGGCTTGTGAGTCCTTATGTAGGTATAAAAGGGTGACTGTATGTTATGTAGAGCAAATTGGAAGAGGCAGATGAAATGTGCTTCTTTCTGAGACACAGTTTATAGATCCAATTTATTCTGTTTGCTTTTTCAACCTCCCTGTCCAATTTGCTATGTAGATCAATGATGTTCAGCTAATGCTGCAAATTTGCTTCTAACCTTAAATCAGCCTACTAAGTATTATTGCCTAATTACCTAGTTTTTATGTTTTCCAACTTCAGGTCGTTTTCATTCCTCCTATACAATTAAAATCACTTTAGTTCTTCATTTGCTTTTCCGAGACCCCTCTTCTTCAATTATTTATTTTTTTCCTTTTCTCATTATATTATTCTAATGAAGTGGATTAATTTATTTGCTTTAATTAATTATGTCAGACTACTTGAATTAATTATGTCAGACTGTAAAGGGTTAAGCCATTTGCAGTGTTGCATTAAGAAAGCTCCTTTTGGCAACAATAATTGCTTGCGGCTTGAGAGAAACAAATGATGGTTCTTAAAAGGAAAACTTTAGCCGAGAAACTTAAGCTGAGAAGTAAGATTGTTTAAATGAATCTCATAGCATAGGGATACTGGGCTGTTAAATTTGGTAGGTTTGTGTGTTAAGCTATTCCAAACATCAAGTTAACCAATAGTAACCTCCCAAAATCAAAACAAAGGGCCCTAGTGTTATTATGCTTGCTATGGGTGTCATTATACATGCCCGCAGCACATTGCACCTAATGACACCAGTGGTGCATGATCACACCTACTAGTCAGCATATCTGAAGGGAAGAGGACTCAAGGTGATTTACATCTTGTAGATAATTGGGGTTTTATAATAATATCTGTACTGTTTTGCCATCTAATGTTAGTTAGAACTGGCTTATGTGGAGCAGATTACATGCAAGGAATGGCATAGTGGATAGTGGAGGGATGTTGCAATACAAAGAAAGGCTACAAATATTAGTACCTTGGCATCACTGCAGTTTTGTTTAATCCCTCTCTTTCACGTTGCTGTGTATTCCACCATAATGTTTATTAATTGCAATGGGGCAATTGTTCTGGCATATATCCACTCATCAATATGTGTATTCAAGTCATGGTTTTAAAAAAAAAAAAAAAAAAAAAAAAAGGATGCAATTTGGATATTTCCATGAAATAAATTGTAATTTAGTCAGCTGATGGAAGCTGCAAATGGTTCATATAGGATGAATAACCATACTGCTGATGGAGAGTTTCTTGACATTTTCTGTAGGGTATTTGCTTTTATTTGTTACTGTAGTAATTACCCATGGCAATAACAAATTCCCGCTGTCGTTACATGCAAAATAAACTGCTTGGAATGGAATGTTTATCAGTGTTACATTTTACTTACCCTTTAGCAACAACTCTGTCTTTATAGTTGAGATGCATTTTGAGTCCCAATTATCTAAACATCTGTGCCTGCTTTCCCTGTGGCCTAGGGTTGTGCTACATACAGCCAACATATCTCAGAAATGCTCAAAAATGTTGCCCAGCATTTAGTCCCCTGCAAGCTACTGAGTTTTAAAATAGTCATACTTTCTAAATGGCCCTCAGCTAAACAATAAAGGGAGGAGATGAGTAAAAGGAAATGCAGCATCAGCTTTCTTATAAATGGGCTTGTAATTGTTAACCATTCATTTATTAAAAAGCATGCTAATAAAAGATGAAAAATGTGGTGCAGTCCTGTTGAGATGAGTATGATGGTCCTGGTGCCACCTTGAAAAAATGTGAATAACTAAAAGCACATGATAAAAACAAACTGAAAACAGCTTTATCTAGTCAACATTTTGGTCCCTCAAGGGACAGATAATTGTTCTTTTATTCTGTGCATATATTTATATATATGAAATACACGAGCTGTATCCTTATATAGCCCTCTTCTGCTACTGTATGATATCTATTATGCATTTACTTGCGTATGGCGCTACAGGAGTCCTGTGCCTCCGCTATATGGGAGAGCAGGTACACTATAAAATGGCGTGCCTCCACCCAGGGTTAGGACAAGCTAAACTGTAATACCCCTCCCTGGAAACGTCTCTAAACTGTAATACACACACAGTGGAAAAGTTGATGGATTTATTTGGCAGAACACTATACCTTTAATTTACAGTGCATACCTCCCAACATTGGAAATAGAAAGAGGGACAAAAGAGGGACAAAAAAGTTGCTGTGCATAGCGAGGCATATTGTTTTTGACCACGCCCATTTGTGCAGCCAAACCCCTAATTACCATGTTCACTTTACCCAATTTGCCAAGTTATGAAAGTTTAAACATATTTGTGTTTTTTTCCCCAGTTATTACAGTTTTGCTAATGAAGGTGAATTGCCCTTTAAGCTGTGAGTCTAACTTTTCCCAAGGGACCTGTTATCTTATATTGTTACAATCACTTATTTGTTTATCTCAAAATTATTACAAACGTATCTTATCAGCTGTTGTGGCTATTCTGGGCTCTCTGCCAAAAGCCAATTAAGTTAGAAGCTTTGTTTCTTTTTCTGGTTGTTCAGTGCAGAGAAAACTGGGACTTTCCCGTAGAAACAAGGGACTGTGAGTTGAGCTGTCAAAAGAGGGACTGTCCCTCTAAAAAACGGGACAGTTGGGAGGTATGATCAGTGATACAGGTAGCCTGCCAGCCAGGAGCAACTTCACTGAATTAATACAGCTAGTGATCTCTGAAATGCTGAGGGGAATCCCCACTTATGTGGCAGTTGCTTCAAAGTCCTGAGAAGGACTCCCCTTTGCTTTTCCATGCCCTGAGAAGAGCACGCTTTGCTCTTCAGAACCCTGACAAGGACCCCCTTTCCTTCTGAACACTAATGAGAGTGCACATTTGTGCTAACTTTCCCCACACAGAAACTCTGGGCTTCTCTCTCCCAGCAGCCCTTTCTCACTCCCAGCAGCACCATTCTCTTCCTCTTCCTTCCTGTCAGCTCACAGAGGGTGGGGCTCTGCCCCCTCCTTGCAAAGAATCAATACAGAGGAGAGACAAGTGTACACAGCTCTCCTAGACTTATATCTAGAATGGTGCTCAGTGATGTCATTGTTATATGTTACCTAGTGATTTTATTTGTGTCACTTGAAACACTGTGTATTATAACATACGAAATTTAGAAATCATCTGGATGTTGGCATATATGAAAGGGTGAAAACAGAGTCTGTCTATTTTCACTCTTTATGTACGTACATTTCCTGTACAAGTAAAGAGAGATCTGTGAAGTTTCCCTCTTCAGCACACTGTATATTTCCCTCAGAGTACCTTTATTTTGTTTATATTGGTAGGTCCTCAACCTATAAACACATGTTTAATTACAAATATTTTAATATTTAATAAATAATATATAAATAGATTGTTAAAGTGTTGCCTTTGCAGGTACAAAGAGACACTAACATTGCTTATTTACAGTTAGGCTTGATAGAAGGCCCTAAGCCTGTTGTCATTGATAAATACATTGTCCTGCAGTGTTGCTTGATTTTGTTTTTTGTTATCCAGAAGGATTTCTTTTTGTTCTGTATACTTTTTTTTTTTTTTTATAAAGTTAGATTTGGTTCAGGTCAATGGATAGTGGGCTCAAACCCCCCCCCCCTAAATATGGTCCATAAAGTAACCACCAACAAACTTTAACCTATTAGCTTTAGGTTGCTTCTTTCCAATCCAAAGCACAGGGCAGGCATCCCCAACCTTTTATACCCATGAGCCCCATTCAAATGTAAAAAGAGTTGGGAAGCAATACATACATGAAAGAAAAATTCCTGGGGATGCCAAATAATGGCTGTGATTGGCTATTGGTAGCCCAATATAGATAGGCAGTGAACAGAAGACTCTGTTTGGCAGTACGCATAGTCTTTATGCTTCCAAAACTTGCTTTTAAGCCAGGAATTTAAAAAATAAGCACTGGGAGCAACATTCAAGGGATTGGTGAGCGACATGCTGCTTGAGTGTCACTAGTTGGGGATCACTGTCCTAGGGAGACCAGGCCCACACTTTAGGATCCAGTAATAATGGATAGCACACAGCTTTTTATTTTACTGTGAGTGCAATGTTATTCTTGAAAATGTAATTTGTAAAATTAGTTGAGAAATATAATCATTTATAACTTGAGTATTTTTGTTGATATAGTATATAAGTATAATAGTATATAACAATTGACTTTTAAAAGAGCTGATGTTTTCTGTACCCTTTCTTTGACATTGATGAAACACAATCCCCTCTTTGTTGGTTAGCAGGATCCTCCATAAACAGAGAAAAAAATTCAAGACAGAATCCCAACATTTTCAAGTTCATCTTTTGCAGACAGTGTACATATAAATCTGTCTTTTCTGTATGTTAGTTGTCAGAAAGTCAACATTCTTCAAAACAGTACTTCTTCTGTGGGCCAAAAAAAGGAAGGTTAAAAGTAACATGTCATTGCTATCAGAAAGAAAAAGGATGGAGTGGATGTGACAATCACATTCAAACTCATTCTATATTTTACCAAAAATTGCTCATGATTAAAACCAAAATTTGACCAAACAGGTATAATCCTCTAACAATATAATTCATTCATTTAACCCTAAATTAGTGTGCAATAGGGGAAAACTGGCATTGACAGCATATACTGGCTTATCGGTTCCTCTGAGGCTAATTCATGAGTTTTGAATGGAAATTTTTTGGTCCAAGTCTCTAGCAAACTGTACCTTTACAAACAAAGTTATTTTCAAATGAATCACTCACTCTGTAAAATATAAATATATATAAAATAAATGTTCTAGCTGTAAAATAACCTGTGTTTGCATATAGGAAAAGAAAGGTATCTAAAACATTTCTTTAGTCTGTTAATTAAATCAATTAGCAGTGATATTCTCATAACTAATACTTGAGATCACAAGGTCTAACATCAAGGGAAACATCAAATTTAACAGTGTAAAAAAAAAGCTTTAAATAATCCCAAAGTTCAATCTTGTCTGACAGTAATTAGAATAACCCACAGTGTTATAATTTATCCCTATTAAAACATCAACCACAATGATAAAGAAAGGATGATAATAGACATATTAGCTGTCTGTGTCATTATATTGAAAAATAAGTGCAGGGTCAAATATGCTTTATAGTTAAAAAATTGAATTCACTCATCGGTATAAATTATTCTGTGGGCCTCTATGCTGACTTTAAGATCTTGGATTTTCAGCAGCAGAAACTGCCTGCACACCAGGGACTTCATTATGGATGGTCTCAGCCCCAGTTGATAAATATAAAATACTTTTCAGCTGTTTCTAAGGTGAGCCCACAGCTCTGCCAATTCCTCTTTCAAAGGCATGTAGTCTAGGGTATGTGTTGCATGAAATAGCCAATTTTGCATTCAGATATAGAAATGATCATAAGTTCATGTAACTTTATGGAAAGATGACAGCAATAGGGTTAAGTCGTAAATACATATATTTCTGGTAATAAATTACTTTAATAAATTACTTTAAGGAGTAAAAAAAAAAGGTTGCCCTTTCCAGTAAGGAGAAGTCAAAGGCCAATTTAAAAGGTTCACTATAAGCATTTTGTAGTAAGATTAATCATCATGCAGTGGCCTTAAAAGCTCTACACTATATATATATAAGCATACTTAAAAAAAAAAAAAAAAAAAAAAAAAAGCAGCACAGTCCTCGGCATTCCCAAGACCTCAATCATCCATAATATTCAGTAAAAAAAGGAGTCGGAATTAGACAGATGTTATGTAGTGGCGTAATTAAAGGGTGGCTTTAAGTTATGGATAGGAGTACTATATGCACACATATTGTGCCCATGCCTGCAGATATCCAGTTTTGGCCCCATTATTTGTTGTTGATATGCATTGTATTTTTGAGAATTTTCTACAGCACTTCAGAGGAAACCAGATATTTGCATGTTTTTAATTAACAAACCCCCAATACTTTTTATATTTTTCTTGCACCAAGGTTCACACCATTATTCTCTTGAGCACCGTGAAGCACTGATGAAGATTACAGAGAGAGAAAATAAGAAAGCTTATAATCTAAATTCCATAACAAATAAAAAAACATCTGAATGTTTGTTATTCCAAGGTCATTTTCTACTTAAACTCCTAGGCAGTTTAAGCTGTGCTTTGTGTTCCACAATATAGAGACAGCAGCACATACTCCAATTATAGACGATTATTTTACTTTAACTGGAGTATGTGCTGCTGTCTGAATATTGTAGAACCCAGTTGAGGTCTTGGGAACATCAAGGACTGTGCTGCCTTTTCAAATACGTATGGTGAGCTGGGAGTCACTCATTTTTTCATTGACTATTTCTTTAAGCTGTTCTTTAGCTGTTTTTTGGTCAACCGGAAGACTTGAAAAGAAAGTGGCAGTGTTGCACATGAACAACACATTGAAAGTGCTGATAGGGGGTGAACATAAAAGGCACTGAAAGACACAGTCCAAGCAGATATAGCAGCACTTCTAAGAAAACCTGTCAAATTGTTTGGCATCTCAGCAGTCCTTTCATGTTATAGTTAGGCCACCAAGCCCTGCCTGTGCACTCTGTCTGGTGAAATCCACAGAGGGAGCTTTATGCACACCCATCATAATTAATCAAAATGTATTTGTTTTGAAATGACCTGGAAACCATTAGTGGTCACATCACTACAATACTCTACAAGAGTAGCTAATATATTCTGATACTGAGATAAAGATACTGAGATAAAGAAACAGGATAATTGAAATGTAATGATACAACCACTGTAGGCTAATAACATTGTTGTACCAATGATACAAATTAGCTCCAGTGAAGTGACCACCAACAACCAATCAAAAAAGTTCTTTAATTATTGTAACTGCTACAGACAAACCAGTAAGCCAATTAGATGTTTTTGTGGTTGCTACCAGAATATATGGTATTTTACAAGAACCATTTTGATCTTAAATTTAGAGCAACATCAATTTTAAATGTCACAAATGCACTACTGTACTCCGATACTAAGGAGATTAGACAGGATTCTCAGTTGTGCTGTATAATAACCTAATTCCCATCATCCATAGCAGTGTAACTGCTTAAATGGGAAACTCTGTGTTGTAATTTGACGGTAGCTAGAGGTTTGCATTTTATATATATCTCAGTAATATCATAGTGCCTTAAACTTGTATGAAATTAGATAGTAAACTCTAAATTAATTTTCTATATTATGAAGTCAATTCATAATTTAATTTTCTAAGACTGATGGTGACTGTGGTTTCTCAATAATCTAATTTACTGTAGGGGTGCATCATGCTATACATAATGTAATAATTTGAATAGTATATATTTATAACTATTTGTTTTCACCTACAGGGATCCTCATCACTGTTCTGTACATAGCCAGCATTACAAACTGTATAGTACAGGCAACATTTCAGAGCAGTTGCAATATACCTACATAAATTTTACTTTTAAAGCCTAACTTTTTCCAGGAACATATTACAGAGAAATACAATATACCCTGAAGTGGCTAATTGTTTGATTGAATTGCCTTAGGAAGGGATTTCTCGCCGCACGTACCACTTTGTATTGTATTTAAATAATGGCAAGCACCGCATTACTGACACTTATAATTTGCAAGGCAGCATCTTTATCTCTGCATTATATCAGTATTCAATAGGGATTTTTAGTCAGGTTGATTAAAAGATGTTAACTTATTATAGATACTGGCTTTGAGATGCATGTGATTACTGTAGTCATTACAACAGGAAGAGGTTTAATTGTAACATGAAAGAATGTTTTCATTAGTTGGGTTCCACCTTAGAATGTCAACACTTGTTGCTATTGCTCAGCGGATTTGCTTAAAAGCAACAGAGAATATGTAATATTTCATTGTGGGCCACAGGAACAAATATTCTTAGAATGTTATGGAAACAAAGTGCAGAGATCTGGGTGGTTACCAAGCAAGTACTTGTTTGCCAAGTAGTGTTATGAATTATTTTATACGTTTTTACAATAGTTTATGCGTATGCAGCAATCTGTCCTAGCCACTATTTTTACAACTTGTTTGTGTTCATGGTGTGCACATCATAGCAGGAAGATTTGGAGTATATTAATGGTGGGAATGCAACCAAGGGACATATTGGGGCTTAATATGACTACTTTTCACTGTACAAGATGTTTAAAAAACACAGTGTTCCCCATACGATTCCAACTCTGTTCAAATAGACATTTTTTATAAAAAATAACTATGGCAGAAAGGACATAAATTACCATTAGAACTAATGTGGAAAACCTACTATATGCTTTCAGTCAAACTGGGTAATTTCTTATTAGCATGCATACAATAGATACTCTACCATATTAGGCTATAAGCCAAACATCCTCATCTCCTTAGGGGCTAAATGATGTTTACTTAATTTGGTGAGAGATTGGGGAATGCAAAGCAAATATCAGTTTGTGGGTGTCTGGTTGCAATTTAAGCTTATTTATAAGTGCACTTGACATTTGAATATCCCTTAACCTTATGAAAAGCTGTCATTTATAATGAGTGGATCCAATTAACTTGGGAGTGTGACTTAGCTTCAGCAATATTTTCATGAGAGGGACTCCTCTTCAAATTAAATATGGTTCCCTAGTGGTACATAATCATATGCCATTCTGGTTTTGTACTCATCCTTAAATACCAGGTTGATCCTTTGTCTGACAAGGAACAATAGATTGTCTCACCCACTAAAGCTGACAAACTGTATGGTTTTTGGGAAACATATTCTGAAGTGTTTATGATTACTAAAGAATAATTGGTTGCGTCAAATTAGAACTGATAAATTACAATTAATTAGCCATTGGATAAATTACTTAGTACTCGTTCTCAAGTGCACAAATACATTCTGTCAGTCTCATGATGGGATGTGCCATTAATGCAAGCTAGGTTGCCAGTCTGGTGGTTTCATAAAATGTGCTTCTGTGACTGTAGTTAACAATCCAGCCAATCACAATCATTGGCTGCTTGCCCAAGAAGCTAACCATTCACCTTTCAATGTGCCATACTGCTATAATGCTATTTAGGAGCTAGAGCACTCTTTGGTTCTTTTACCCTTTGAGTTCCAACTCCTGGTTACCAGCAGGGCTCTGTCACCAGTGGAGCTCACTGTAGGAATGGAGGAAGGGATTTCCACACTGACTTCATACACACTTAACATATCTTTAATAATGGGCACTAATATACATTAAAATGCAATTAACTGTTTATTTGCTGGAACTCAAAATAGTCTATCAGATATTATTTTAAAATAGTACAAAATACAATCAATTTAAAGTACTCAATAGTTCCTTCATTTAAGGTTTTATGTACAGGCCATAGCATTAGTAGTCACTAACAGGTGTCCAGTCACCAGAGTACAAGGCCTTTACAATGATGCTTCCCTCGGGATCTCACTATCACTGAGCCTGTCTGCTTGAAATCCTTCAGTGCATGGGAATAACTACGTTAGAAGCAGACCCTGCAGCTGCAGAGGGGCCCAGTAGGTATAGGGGGCTCACATTAATGAGCAATTTAAATATGTATAGGTAAAACAGGACAATCTTTGGATCTGATGGGGGCCCTAAAATGTGCTGTGGGGCCCAGTAACATCTAGTTTCACCACTGCTTGGCAAGGGAAACCCAGGTTAGTAACCCTCCTGCTATTCTTGTTGTTGGAGCCTCTGACCACTTTGTTAACTACCCTTTTCCTGACTCTAATTCTTAAGTGAATACAGGATTGAACCCAACATTAGCTATTGCTATTTATTTCTCTTTTTGAGGACCCCTACCTCAGGCTTCTCAGCCTGATCCACCCGTTCCAGTAAGGGGGGTCCAAAAAGACAGGACATCATGCTACCTTCCATTTTATAGACTAGGGACACCTGAAGCACCTGGTCAATAAAGACCTACCACTTTTAACTTGGAAAGGGAAATAGCCACCACCCCCAACCCCGTGCTGGAGTTAAACTTTAACTAAGTAAAGATTATCTAAACCTTTACCCTCTTACAATGGAATGGAGATAAAAGAAAAACATGTCATGGTAGCCTAGCAAGCTTTCATCATCTCACAGCAGTTGATAAATATAAGTGGAAAATCATTAGCAGATTGATTGTTATATTAACTTCTGTATCATCTTAGGCTTAAATACTATGTACCATGTTATTTTTTAAACAATATAAACTTTTCTGTATATGTTAGACTGGAGTCTAACTGGGAACTTTGATAGTTGGGCAATGGCCTTGTTTAAAATTAAAAAAAAACAGAAATGTGTATGCAGTAAAAATTGTTCATGCAAAATACAGTATTAATGTTGGTTTGGCCAACAATACCTGCAGTGATATCACAAGACATAACAGCATGTCCAGTCCATCAAGCAGTTGAATGTCACACTTTGTTGCCCACAGAGGCTTCTTGTTACGATATCTTTCTATAGGGTCATGCTTGGGACTTTAACTTTGTAGCCCTAGCTTAACTCTGTACCAGGTCAGACAATTTCTGAGAATTACACTGTATTATTGGGAATTTGGAATTATTTCCGACAGACTGGTGTTTGTTTGACTTTCTTAAAAGACAAACCATTTTTTCAGGAATGTAAGTAAACTGCTTTTTGTTCTACCAAATGTTAAATCAGGTTGCAAAGCCTATATTTGCTGTCATTTCTTTTACCACAGAAAAGTACATTCTTGCTCCTTTTTTTAACGCTTGCTCTTTTATTTGCCGAAGCTTTAAAAACAAAAAAACACCAGCAATGCCATTTATTTTGAGAAGCAATGCATTACCAGGCTCAAGGGCCAAACATATGTCATATTATCTTCTAAGATGGAGTTTAATAATAGGTTGACTGGGAGGCTGATATGCATTATCACATTCTTTTTTCAAAAAAAGGCAAAAAAAAGATCCATTTGTGTAAAAGGAATTCAAATCCATGTTTCCAAAGCACGCTTCTATTACCTCAAAGAGACTTTGAGAATTTTGGTTGTATAAGAGCAGAATATTACTTATTTGATCTATTATTCAGCCAGAAAGACTGCATTTGGGTAGAAATTTCAGCATCAGAGAATTAAGGGTGCATAATATAAATTTTAAGATATATACAGGTATGGGACCTGGGGTTTTCCGGATAAATTGTTGACGGCATCAATTTTGACACCCGTGAATTGACGCCAGTTTCAAAAGTCGCGTTTTGTGAATTTTTCGCAATTTCAATGGACATTCGCAAATTTTTCAGCGAAGTGAAAAGGGACCCATTCACCCATCACTTTATGCTCAGGTCTTAAAGACAATAGAGTCATTTGAAGGTTTTCGCAAGTCTGTGCCATAATTTTGCCAAGTGGTTTGGTTCGACTGGGGAAAAAAAAAACAACATAAAAAAGGGCCATTGACTCCAATGCATTGGCGTGAAAAAAAAGTACAAAAAATGCCTCAAAAATTCCCAGAGAGAGAGAGAGAGAGAGATGCAACATCCATGTTTTTACACATTAGTACAGAATTGAAGCTATCCTCTGTGCTTATTTAAATTGAGATGACTCCCTGTGTTGTGTACTTTTAAAAAGCATTTCTTCCAAAGGACTGTTTATAACATTGCATATTCCACACACAAAAGAACAGGGTATTGTGATATCTAATGTATTTGTAAAAATGGCTCTACTTCTTCTACTTCTTACTCGGAGAGATTATCTGTGCAGGTGGTTTTATCACTCTTGCCTTATTTATAAAAGACTGAAGAGGTTCTGCATTTTAGCATTAATTCGTATTTCTCTACAAGCAGCCTTATCTGGGCAAAAACAGATGAGCTATCCCATACTGCCCTGTTGTCTTGCACACTTTGTACTAAGCAATCCCCTGTCTACCACATAATACACACAAAGCTTTTCTCAAGGTGTTAGCTGTTTTATATGGAAGTCTTTTTTTTTTTTTTTTAATGAAAGTGAAATACCAGCTAGGACACGTTTTTTTTATTATGGTTAGCTTTATTATTATTATTATTATAATTACAGTAATATTTAAATGTCCTAAATACATTAATTTTAATGTCAGCTAAATTATTAGAGAAATGCCATAGGTAAGGCCAGAATATGTCAAAGGAAACAATGGGGTGGCCCTTTTGACGTTTATTAATCTTGGGGTAAGCAATATCTTGTGTAACCCTAGTGTGTTAAAGTGGCATACAAGAAGATCTATGATTTAGTTCAACTACAGTGTATTAATGTATATATCATTCTTGTAAGGATATTTCACTGCCAAGTCCTTAAGCCCTGGTATTTCAAGTACACAGACGGCCAATCAGCCCCCGAAATGCCCGATAAACAATGACTATTTATTGGGCCTGTCCTATCCATGATATATGTTTACAGTTTGGACCCTGGCAAATGTTAACACAGTTAAAGGTGGCTTAGGTGGTGGTTCTTCTGAGCCTGGAGGTTTGCAGTTAGAAAATGTAGGTGGGTACTGTGTGGAAGGGCAAATTGACAGGGGTCTCTCTTGTTGCATACTAGGTCCATGTTTACAACTGTTATTTGATTATAATACACAAGAGCCATGCATATTCTGTAAATTCTATCCTTTAAATGGTGATGTCATTGGTTGTAATCAGAGCTTAGTGATGTCATTTCTGAAACACCGAACACTGAAACTTGTGTATTATAATAAATAATGCACCCCCTGTTGCAAAATCTAAGGATATTATTAGAAACCTCAGAGTTCCATGACCTGTATATGGACCTCCTGGTGCTGGTGGAGGGGGAGAGAGACCTGTGGACACCTCCTTGTGCTGGATCGAGGTGTGGTGCTGCCAGAAACTGGTGAATTTGTATGTTCCAAAGTGTGGAAGCTGCTCTGAATGGTGAGAACACCAGAAAGGGGTACAAGTTTGAATGGGTGATGCTGAAACACTAAAACTGTATTCCTGTGTGTTTCTATTGGAAAAAGGCTTGGTGTAATAATCCTGTGTTTTGCCTGAAGATATGGTGTCCCTGTCTTTTTGGCTCCTGATTCTCTGCTAAACCTGTCTACTATAGCTAACTTCCCCCAAAAAATGACATGTACAGGCAGCCAGATTGGCACGATAGATAGATGATAGCTAGATAGATAGATAGATAGATAGATGATAGATAGATAGATAGATAGATAGATAGATAGATAGATAGTTAGATAGTATCAATATTACAAAATAGCTTCTTTGTAGAAAACAAAGTGGTCTTTTAAACCTCTTAATACATGAGGAGTTACTGCTAGCATTGTATATTTGTGTGTTTTTGTCACATCTGAAAAATATGATCTTTTACAGAAGAGTGAGTTTGATGTTGCTGTTATTCTTGTACTTTAACGATTGTTGGCCCGTCAGAAGAAAAGGTTTAGGACAAGTATGTGCAAAAGGGTTTTTATTTCCATCCTTTGACATGAACTGGATGAAAGCATATCAATATGTTTTTATCTGGAACTGGGTTGCTTTGTTCTTGAGTATAGCAAGTAAGTGCTGTATCCTATTTCACTAAGATGCCTGTAATTATGTCTGGTCGTCCATTTAAAGCATACAGTTAAAGGGAAGATCTATATTGGTGAGCCAATGAAACTAATTGGGACCTCTGCTTTTTCCCTGATCTGCGATATAGGCTGCAACTTATTGTAGATTAATGTGCTGCAGACCTCTTCAGCAATTTTAATTGCAGACAGAAAGCAGAAGTGGGTCAGAGATGTGCTGCAGCGAGGTGTTGTGTTGTCCCGTGGATAAATAATTAAGGCAAGGTGCCATCTGTCAGTTCACAGTAGATGATTCAGTTAGACTTTGTCTAAAAATCAAAGCTTTTACAGATTCAGTAGTGGCATATCTGGCTTTGGAAACAGCCAAGGATCCACCTTTAATAGGATATGAAAATGCAGAATAATCCTTTGGGAAAAAGTGCATGGAATGAAGTTACAGCAGATATAGTACATTAGATACTGTGCAGGCAGGAGAAGCAGCAGGTTCTGGTTACTTTACTAGAAAAGGAGAATTACTATTCACTCGTATTATTTTAGAGCAACTAGATATTTAGCAGCACTGTACAATATGTATTCTTATACCAAAAAAACATAATGCACTGTTAACAGGTGCTAGGAATCAAAATGCATAAATAAATTTTGCTTTTATATCTGGGAATATTTGCCATGCATAAATATAACCATATTCCGGGCTCAACTTGCACTTTTTACCTTGACTAAGCTGCAGTAAAGTAACTAAGCATCTGGGGGCCCTGGTGCATGCCATGTGCCCCCCACAGTTTTCTGTGTGCCTTTGCTTCAGCTTGAGCATCCGAAGGGCCCAAAGGGGTTGTGGACCCAGGTGTGATTGCACTACCTACACCCCTGCTAAGCTGTCTCCCAGGTGGTATTGGACTATCAGCTCCGGGGGTTGCTTTGGGTGCTCTGACCCTTAGGCCCGACATTAATTGTCCTACCTGCAGCTAATGCTTATTACTGATTGGTTGCTATGGGTTACTGCCAACATGTTCAGTGTTTATAAATGAACCCCTAAGAGGAGGCATAGCTTTCATGACTTTCATTTATTATATGTTCCATGATTTATCTACACTGTAAGATGCTAGACCATATCCTCAGCTCTTTTTAATTTTTATTTCAAGTAACAAAGTGAGTGCAAGGATATTGCGATTGCAAAAATATCCTATGTATTTTGGGCATTTAGTTTCCCCCACCTGAGAGGTGATTTTGCATTGTTGTTGAAAGTTACACTGTGTTATATTACCCTAACTCACATGCCTCTTTATTCCCTGCCACACCCTGCCTAATTTATCAATGTATTGCTTTCAGAAATGAGATTATTTCAGATGTGAGTAATCCAATCAATATGTTAACTATTTTGTTTTTCCTGAATACTCAGGAAAAAAAATGCTCTTTCATACTGTGGATTTATATGGGCGCCTCATGGAAAATGCTTTTCACTGGTTCCTCCCAAAGTTGGAGCATAAAAAATGACTTAAAAAAAGCTTCCCTATTTTATTTTACTAGCAAAGATAGACATTGTTAAAGTCAGAGGAGAAAAGCTATGAACATTAGTTTGACACAAATAGAGCTTGGGATATTTTTGATGTTGTTAAATAAAAACTCCCATTGTTGACAAATACTAGATTTTTTGTTTATCACACAAAGCACCTGAATCCATGCAAACTTGGAATTATGGGAAAGTCAAGATGTAAGATGGCATGGTGCCTATTTAAAACCAAGAAAAGGCTTCATGCCTTCAAAGTAAAGTGTTTTCATGCCTTCAAAACAAAGAGTTTTGTTATAAGATTTGTAATTATATATCCTTACAACCTTATTTCTATATACTACAATAGGCAGCATTTCACTTTTTGTATGGTTTCTGCTCTGATCTCAGAGTGGGAATTCTTGGCAACTAGAATCCCCTCTTGGCTTGCCCTCACATTCCTGGTGGGTATCTTTTTCTCTAACTTGATGATCTTTCTCCCATGATTGCGGGCACATCTGACATGTAGCATCTAATGTGTGATTGGGCTTTTGGCTGCAGAAAAGACTTTGAACAGTGCTGGCAGGCGGCCAACACTATGTGACAAAAGAGCATAGCTGCAAATTTAACATTTTGGCCAACTAATTTTAACCTAGAGAAACAGCACAGATATACACTATATATATGCTGCTCGCATATGAAAGATGGTCCTGTGTTATTTACAGATAGAAACAGAAAATTGAGAATTACAAAGGAATGCCCACTGGGATCTGCCAGCCATGGAGATTGATTCATTTATATTCAGTGACCCAAGCAGAGAGTGTTTTTTAATGTTAGACTCCTTACTGCAAAGTACAAAGACAGGAGAGAATTTAAACCATGCAACACCCAGGGCCTAGTATAATAACCAGTACAACATTCCTGAGCAATTTTCATCAAAATACCATCATGCTTGTTCTAATAGTGGCATACTGTTTTACCCAAGGTGCACTAATAACAAATAAAGCATCATACAAATGATTTTTTTTTTTTTTTTTAAATACAAATAATTTTTGCCCCTTTTATTTGCCTGCAAAAAATATTTGCACAGGCACAATTACAGAGTGAGAGGCAGTACTTTATGCTTGTACAACAACAGGCAAATTTTTGGCAAAACTAAAGAGTCAAATTTGCCTATCCCAAATTCCAGACTGAAGGAAACAAGATTCAAATAATGTATATAGTGTAATTAAATTCATTTTGCTTGACCAATGTGATAATATAGGATTTTGAAAACTTTTTTTGGGTGATGGGTCCTCTTTAATCATGTTAATACAGAAGGTAAAACACTGGGGATTGATACTGAGCACAAGAAAGTTAGGGTCCAACTGCTTAATGAATGGTGTTTTAACACAATCACAGCTGTCTGCATTATACACTTCCATTTAAATTTATTGTGCTTATTTTAGTGCATTGTGGAACAAATAACTTCTATGACGTTTGTCTTTGAATCACAACACAATTTCTTTTCAAAAACAAATTGGGCTTGAATGTGCCCTAGATATTGCTCATTTATGTAGTGACAACCTATTCCTTTAAAAAAAAAACATTTGTACCTGCTCCAGATGAGCTTACAGTCTATTTTCCCAATCACAGTGACTTTAAAGAGAAAGGAAAGCCATTTCTGAGTAATATGAAAGTAAACTTGAAAGAAAGTAAGCCAGTTTGCCATGGCCTTAAAGCTACATTTTAAGCAGTATTTTGACCACTGTCATTACCCCTTCGACAGTTGTATATGCATCTTTACTGAGCTACATCATTGCAAATGTTCATATTGGCAACATAAGACTTGAAGGGAAAGTAGGAAACTGCTTCGCTAAAGGCACTAAAAAAAAAAAAGTTGCAATAGCGAAAACAGACTGAACACAACATTTCTATAGTATGAACACTGTTCCTTGAGTTGGTTTTCAATGCCCTTTAGCATATGTTGTTGTGTATGTTAAAGGGAAAGAACATTTTTAAAGAAGCTTGAGTCACTTTCAATAGAAGACAGTTTACCTGTCAGTAACTTTGTGGACCATTGGGAACAATCAAAACACCCTAAGGAATCCCACCTGCACAGGGCAATATGTTAATTCCCCTCATACAGAACCCATATCATCCATCAGCCACAATATATCACTGCAATAAATGCTGATGTACAAGGCTAGGGCCAGGCGAACGGATGCAGACCGATAACCCACTTTCCCTCTGCTGCCCTTCTGCCCACTGTGCCTGCACTGGAAACATTACCTCCACTCAGGTGCAGGCAGATGAATTTTGGAGCCGAAATCTGCCGTGTCTACCTGAATCCAAGTGGAGGTAATGTTTCTGGGTTCAGAAGGGCAGCAGCAGAGGAGCGGATTCTCAGTCTGCATTTCTCTTCAGGCAGAGATCGGATTTGTCTCACCCTAGCTTAAGAGTAGAGGAGACAAAAAAGATTCTCAGTAAAGAACATTAGCATAGGAGGCAGTTGAAAAAACCCAGGTATTTAGCAAAACTATCAGATTAGAAATACTGCACCACAGCATCTGGTTATGCGATAGTTTAACTTCTCCTATTGCAGCAATTACTCGAAAATTCTGCATAGTAAACACATCTTTATACATTTGATAAGAAGAGAACACAACAATCATTTTCCATCTATTAACCAGCAAAGCACTAAAAACAACACCTATCAGTTGCATCTACAAAATATAGCTGATAAGTGACAAATTGCTAACAGCAAAAGTTGTTCCTTTAATTTTTGTGACAAGTAACTGTTTCAAATAACTGTTGTCGCACTGCATAATTTACAGCAAAGATTATTGCAATGAATCTGATTTATAGATTCATTATGACTTAGAGTGCACTTAAGTACATCATTATAATAGTTTGCTACATGATAATCACAAGAACTCCATTCTTAATTCCTGAATAAGTATTAACTTGTGTATAATGAGATAATAAATACATGCCATTGGGTTAATACTAAAACATTTACTAGTACAGAACGAAAATACTTGCAGGGCTGCAATAAGGAGGAGGAAAATAAACTGAAGCCATTTAAAATATCACTGGATTAACTTTAAATAAGACTACAGTATGAATTGTGTAATTTAGTGTGTGGTTGGTGGGGTCTAAAATTGGAGCTTTTAACTTCTACTTAGTAATAAGAATTACAACTCATGTGCCAAGTCTGTGCAGTCTGATGAACAGAGACACAATAAAATTTAAAATTCGAAATATACAGATAAAATAATATCCATTTAGTAACTTACAAACCAAACATGGTCTAACCTAAAATGTAAACAAATTTCCTTTTTAAAGCAATGCTCACCAAGACCTTTTGGGGCTACCTGCCATTCCAGTTGCCCAACCCCTTGGTGCCCGTTGCCTGGTTCCACTTGCCCACTTAATTGTTACCATTCTTGCACTGCTCATGTATTTTATAAAACTTTATAGCCTATATCAGATGGGCACTGCCCACTATAATATGATGAATTTTTCTCCAGCAGTATTTTCTCTATTTAGTTCCTTTTGAACTTTGGACTTGATATTATTTATGCTGCTTTCCCATAAATCATATTTCCTGTGTGTGCATTCATTTCAATGCTTGAAGTTCCATCTGGGATCTATAGGTTTTTTTCCTTTTTATCATGTACTTTTGTGTATATCCTGGAGTGCCTAAACATTATTAAGCAAATAACTTTTATGAGCAGCAATACTCATATTCTATGGGCTTATTGGTTTTATCTGGCACTTGTAGGGTTCAATTCATATTTGATATTTGATTTTGTCATTGATTCCTTACAATACTGACATGGCTAGTCAGATAGGAGGTACTAAATAAAAATAGTAGGAAGGCCAGCTGAATTTTCTCAGTGATGGAGATGTAGTAACAATATGTCATTTCTTGGAATGTATTCTCCTTGACTGTAGAAGTGACTAAGAGACATTGGAGGCTTCCGTAAGCCATCTAAAACTATAACTCTGAAGAGATATCATTTATTTTCTGTGACTTGTAGGTATAATTCAGAATCCTGTGACAACACGCAAGGGAGGTAGGTGAGTAAATCACTCAAGAGTTCAAAGCTATATATGAGAGATGTAAAGTTACATGGAGGACACCTAAAGTAAGGACACAAAAATAAAGAACGTTGGGGTAATTTATAGCAGAATATATTATTTTAAGAATGATAACAAGCCATCCCGAGATCTCACTTCTTGTAGTGACAGTGCTGAACATGATTCAGGGCATGTGGCAATCTGATTTCTGTCTCCCAAGATATTTCTTATTGACAGAATTAATTTTGGATTGTAAGGATACAGTAAGAATGGTAATTAATCCACCAGCTGTCACATGCACTGATTTGGTCTGTAGCATTTGCTTTTCCTTCTGCAATAATCTAGGGTACTCAACTTTGTGTTTCTCTCTCTGTAGCTATATGTAAAACTAGTATTATGTGTTGGTTAGGGATGTAGCGAACTGTTCGCCGGCGAACTAGTTCGCGTCCGCCGAATGTTCGCGAACGTCGCGCGACATTCGCCAATATGAGTTCGCGTTCGATTCGAACAAAAATCGTTCGACCATTCGATTCCTTCGACCGCTAAAATCGAAGGATTTTCGTTCGAATCGTTCGATCGAAGCCATTCGATTGAATGAAATCATTCGATAGAATGGCTTCGATCGTTCGATTCGAATGAAAATCGTTCGATCGAACGATTAAAATCCTTCGATCATTCGAATCGAACGATTTTGCGGGTGTTCGAAGTTCGCGAACTGTTCGCGAACTGTTCGCATTTTTTGCCGGTGTTCGCGAACGGCGTTCGCAAACACATAAACGGCAGTTCGCTACATCCCTAGTGTTGGTAATATGGTAATAACATTTATGCTCAGTTGTATCCCTGTTTTAACCATTTAAAATAAGCGATCACTTATTTATTTTTTCTCTTTTTGCATGTGTATTTTTTTCTTCTTTAAAGATTGAGTAGGTTACAATGGATTATTGGTCTCACTGCTTGTCCAGACCGAGATTCAAAATAGGTGCTTGTCTTTAAAGTAAAGTAAAGGCCCAAACAATACTCCGACGGGCCCAATAAACTGTGATGAGAGAAATTGGTTCGCTTTGTGTAAAGATTCACAAAATCACATGGAAATTTACAAAACTGTGCCAAAACACATTATGGGGAATGTAATATTGGTTGCTAATGAACAACATTTTTGAATTAATTTTCTGTGCAATTTTATAGTTTGATGAAACTGTATTGTATTAAGTTGTCTTTGTAAGGGCTAATCCAGATGGTGCATCAAGTTTTGCACAGACTTCCTGTTCCCTCAGATTGATGCTTACTAAAGTTTGTTTCCAGACTTTTATCAATACTAACGCAGGGACATAGATGTATTGATCTTGACAAATGGCAATTGGATGTGCCCATCTTGGTGCAGGGATGTCAGACATGTCAATCAGGGATATTGGAAGAGTCAATCTTGGCACAGGGCAATTGGACGCACCGATGTGGGGAATTCAGATTTGTCAATCTCGATGCAAGGACAACTGATGAAGTAATCTTGATGCAATAATGACAGCCAGTGTTTTTTGGAGGTGGTGTCGGGGAAACGGGGTCCATGGTGAAATTCTAGAGCAGATTTGTGAAAATCATCATCTGAGAATTTTGACCCAAAACTGTACCAAGCAAAAATGTTTTCTCATTGCTTGATCCACTGTGTTATGCTTTGCACATTGCCACTACAAACCAGTCACATAATGCTAATACTTCTGCGATTGCCCCGTCCGGCAGCGATGTAACTATGTGATTGCTTTGGGGTGGACATAAACTTGTCCAACAAGTGGGATCACCTTACTTTGAAAGCAGCTAGTAAGTTGCAGGTAAAACGTAGTCCCTTTGTAAAATGTATAATTAAGCAATTGAATTCTTAATGAATCAGATGAAAATTAAGCGTAGGACTGGCAAGATATGGAGTGATTTTGGCGTAGTTGGCCAGCTTAAATATATTGCAATATATGGACAAACAATCCCTGTGTTTAAAGGGTAAGGCATTTTTTAGTAGCAGTATGCACAAAATGTCTCTGTCTTAAATATATTGATAATGGGCTGAGTGCAGAGGACCTCTTGTAGTTGACTATATGTATTTTGTGGTCACACCCTCATTGCACCCCCGCCTAATGGTTTTAAAAAATAGTGGTGAGCACAACTTTCCCTTGTTTGTTATATATATATATATATATATATATGTATATATGTATATATAGTAATTCATAGTTGATAAAGCCAACCCTATAGTCCACTTCAGTTTAAAAAATGGTTGATTATTATTGAAAGATTCAAAATAACAAAACCCTGTGAAGGCTATCTTTATGTATCTTAACGTTTTATTTGCACTGAATCACAGATGCTCTCTCAGTCTCTAGTGGCGTGAGTGCTGATGGATTCATATATATGCGAACTGCCCTTTAAAGGTACTCCCAGCAGGCCAAGACCACTAAATAACTTTCAGAGGACAGTCCATTACTATCCTAGAAATCCAACCCCCCTGACTCTCAGCTTGGAACCACTGAAGTGTAATACTTTATTTCTCATGACATGAAAAAGGACAGTGTGTTTTACATTGAAATGCATGCATTAAAAATATACCACTAAGGTTACATGCGAATAAGAACTGTATCATTACTTATGCTATGTATACTATTGAGGATAGAAAAACACAAGAGAGGCAGCCTTATATACCTTCATCATAGATCTTAATCTTTGAAAAAATAGAAAAAGAAAAGAAAAGTTATTGTTGCTAAAAAAAAATTCAACCCCCGACCAGCATTGTAAGTAAAGCACGTATGACATTTTAATGACATTATTTCTCTACCATTGAATTACATTTTCAGGCTCCTAACCTGCAGGCATGATCTTACAGTCAGTCCTGTATTCCCATCAGTAAGCTGTGACAGTTCAAGGAGGGTGATCGATCCATTATGTGTGTGAAATGTTCTTTATCATGAACTAGAAACAAAGAATGTAAGATTTGCAGAATGTCAGATGTAATATGAAAAGTCTTAATTAGGTATGAGGTTTTTTTTTTTTTTTTTAGTAGAGAGCAATCAAGTCATATATTCTTGTTAAAGTCTTTGAAATCACCTTATGTTTCCTTGTGCTGTTTCGCAAATAGGCAGCAATATTATAAGTGAGCTTATAAATCACATCATTCAAAAACAATGATGCTCCTATCTTACAAGAATCAATATGAAACGTACATTAGTATAAAGTTCCATGGCTGCAAGGCAGACTGAGAGTGGCACAGTTTCCCTTGACACATGCAATTGGTTGGTGAAGTTCAGCTGGAACAAAGTTGAGCTACTGTTTTGGTATCAGTCACCTTAAGATGGCCATCATGCAGTTTGGTTCATTTTAAGCATCTTCTGTGGTTGTGTCCCACCTTGCAGAATCTGTTTGTACAGGCTGTCCAGTGATCCTATGAGATTCCAGTTGGTATGTGCACAAAAATATATTAACTGCCAATGAGTGGAGGGGGCATCTACAAATATGAAAGTTAGAGGAGTAGCTTCTCTGGCTCAGATCTTCTTATTGTGGTTGGCAAACTGCCAGGATCTGTCTGGCTTCAATCCTTAGACTCTGTCTTGATTTGCAACTGCACTATTCTAGTGAGCCACTGGAGGCTTTTATAGATGAACCACTATGTTATCCTAATGGGCATCCAGTTTTCCATTCCTTCTGCACAGTTACCGCCATTACCTCCATCATGCAATAGCTAGTTGCTTGGTCATTTAAGCTCCCAAGCTTGATCCAAACTACTGCTCTTCTGAACTTCTGTTATCCCATGCCTGGCTTCAGCCTTGTAATGGAGTTCCTGCCTGGTTCCTTGTTCCCTTCCATGTTCCTGTGCTATAGTACTTTCCCTAAACCTGTTTCCTGACTTCCCTTGCCTAGCTTGACTTCTGCCTCTAACCTGCATGCCTTTCATCAGCCCTTACACCTGGCCTGTTACTGGACTCCACCTCAGCCTGACGCAAACAGAATAATGTATATCTGGAAGTATGATCAAAAGCATAAAGGCTTATGTGGTTGGATAACTAAAAGGCCCATATATGGACATCTTAAACATTATCTAAAAAAAAAAAAGACAAACCTGTTAAAATTTACATCAAAATGTAGGATAAAAAGAATAGTGGTAGAATGTCTAAATGTTACCATTGACCATTAATAACAGATAAACTTATCCTGAGTTATGAATTCTGGTCACATAAGTTGAATTCAGGTTAAGCTGCACATGCCAACATCGCATAAGGTTTGAGGCCGTAACCTTGTCTCTTAAGTTGGTACTGATAGATATTGCCGAACTCCAATATAGGCTAGGGAACAAAGAATAAATCTTGAAGACAAAAAGCAGGGTGATTATGCATAAATTCATTTGTATTCCCTTGCTCTCAACACACTAAATGCATATTCCATAAATCTAGTTATCTAGGCCAACAAGTGAAAAGAAGAATTCTAGCCCAGATAATATTACTTTAATATTTTCACTTCTTATCAGCCTTGTCCTTAGTCCACATTCATTGAATACTTCTTATTCAATAAAAATTCTATTTTATATTATCAAATACTGAATGAAAAAATAAATAATCATAATACAGGCAGAGGACCCAGTATCCAGAATGCTTGGGACCTGGGTTTTTCTGGATAAGGAATCTTTCAGTAATTTGGATCTCTGTACCATCAGTCTACTAAAAATTATTTAAACAATTCTAAAATGCCGTAGGATTGTTGTGCCTTCAACTACAATTCATTACATCTTTATTGGGATCCAATACAAGGTACTGATTATAAAGAAAAAGGAAATCATTTTTAAAATGAGAATACATTTTATTCAAATGGGAGATGGCTTTCCCATAATACGGACTATGAGTAATAAATTGCCACTGTAAATATTATACTAAAAAGGTGAACTTTGTCTTCAGAAACAGAAATGATTAACAGAATTTCTTCTTTTAAGGGTTCCCAACTGTATATGTAACTGTCTGGGGAAGAGCAACTTAACCTTCTAGCTGTTGCAGAACTAGACGACAGCTGTTTGAGGGTGCTAGAATTTGCAGTTTTGAAACAGCTGGGAATGCGCAGATTGCTAAACCCTCTTTCCAGTCTTAAACATAGCTACATGACTTACACCACTGACCTTGACATGGCTGTTAAGCACTTCCCAAGCAGCGTTTCCTAGTCTTTTCACGTTTCATTGTACACAGTTCATGCCATGTGCGGATATGTTATTACTCAAGAAATTGAAAGAATGTGAAAATGATCATATTTAGTCTTATGCAGAATGAATATCATCCAAACTAATGCTCAGACTAGGATTATTCCTGCAGTCAGTGCATTGTTGTGCTTACCTCTCACAGGGAAAATGGAGAATTCTTGCCATTGATTCTTTTTAACCTTCACAATGTCCCCTCCTCTTTCTTTCCAAATCCACATGTGATTGCACTGAATTGTTTTGATATGTTTTTTATCTTTTCCGTCTATTCTTTCTACACAGTGTGACCTTTTTATGTTTTAAGGAGCATGTGCATTTCTTCTTTGGAGAGTGATATCAGTTTATTCAGTTCGCTATACAAAAGGATGCGTTTCTTAAAAGCCATATGGGTTTCCGTTTTGTTCTTTCTTTTTAAGAAGTACTAAATAGCAAAATATATTTTTGACAAATGTTACTTCCCTGGTGCTTACAAAATGCACAGATTTCGAATAAACATTTAAAAAACTGGCTTGACAGCTTTCCAATTGGAGCCAGTGCCCGATTCTCTGACTTCACAAAAGTTTATATAAACAAGATCTCAGCTCCAAGGCTGTAATATTTATGTTTATTAGTTCAGTTTGCTTGGCAGTCTCACTCATTTGTGTTCATGATGTAGAACATAGTATAATAAGGCTTTATACAGAATCAGCAATGATGCTTATCTTTACCATAATAGTAATCTATTGAACTACTTTCAAATGGTAAATCTTTGTTCATTCCCTCTGATGTTTGTATGTATATTTAGCTTCCCAACTCTGTCATTTTGTACCTTCCCAAGCTTTATAATTAATGTCTGATAGCTGTAGGCCATAATGTTTGGGTCAAAGAACTGATGACCTGAATTCTCCAGTTAGACGCAGGTCTATTACTGCTTAACTCATCTATGCAATTATCCTTGTATTTACAGATTAGGCACCATTTATCAATAGTATCCAACTATTCTAACCAAGATTCCAGGTCTGAAATAGCTCAGGATAACAACAGAAAATTCTTTCATTAAGGGAATTTCTTACTAATTATAATATTGTGCCTTTGACAGTTTATCATCAGTAGTATAAATTATTGTGTCTAAAGCCCTAGCATTCTCCTCCGGCTTACCAAATTCATAGCAAACAATATAGAAATTATAACATGAATAAACCTGTCCTGCATATATACATTTTCTCAATGTTCTCGGTTATAAACTGGACCTTATTAGCCAGTTTATTAGACACAAGCAAAGGCTCATGTACAGACATCACAGGATTACAGCCTTCAAAATACTTGATACTTATTTGAGTAGTAATAAGCAGCATGCTGATTTCCAGCTGTCGTTAGTTCTATAGCATCTGTAGAGCAGCGTGGTGCCTGTGCCTACTAGAGGAAAGGCATTTACTCACTGTGTCACACTGGACAGGACTATATTGGGCGCAGGATGGAAGGCTTATACTATAGAAATTAGTCTAAAGGAATAAATTTGAATGTATACAAAGCTTTGGACCCAGAGTGGGAAACAGGTTTTCTTAGATATAGCCAGTAATTACTGTATATACAAACTACCATAACATAAATATAAGGTATGTGGGCTTTTCTTGACCACTAAATTTCAGCAGAAATACTGCCTTTTTGGAGACAGTTTCACCTGATAACGGATAACATAAAAATTAGAGATACTAATCTTTACATTACAAAATGATGGCCTCTTATCCTGTTACATTTTCCTTGTAGTGAGTTTGTAGTAAGAGTAAATTAACACTGAATAAGGGCAAAATACAGGTTTTGTTCCATCAATTCAGATCAACAATATCAGAAATCTAAACTTGTATGAACTGGAATGAACTATTTAACATGGTGTTCAACCATATCATGCTTAGTCCATGCTGGACCACACTGGTTTTCAAACTATGCATGCCCAGTTCCTGGGTAGTAAGTGTTCCATGTAGAATCATGAAAAAGGTGAGAATACACATGATTTTTACTAAGTCATAATTTTCTGTTATAGGGCTATACATGCTTTTAATGCACCATATTTGTATACATGCAGTAGAATCACACCCTCGTGTCTACAGGCTTTATTGGCCTTATAATCAGATGCAGACATGTACTTTCCATGCCATGAGTAATTGACCGAGACTTTTGCTCAGTTGCCCGGCGACAAATCTCTTCTTTGGGGCAACTAATGTCCCTGAACTGTCTTGCCCTGCCTTCCCGCTGGCTAGAATGTAAATCTCCAGCGGGATGGCACTTGGAGCGCTTCATTTTCCGAAGTTGCCTCACGAGAAGAATTCGAGTGTCTTCGAAAAATGAAGCGCAGGGGAAGGCAGTTTGGGGAGATTAATCTCCCCAAATCTGACCATGTCTCTGCCCATAAGGGCCCATTTATGATTAACCAAGCTTTTGTGCTCAGGCAATCATACAAGTAAGCCCACATAAGAATACTAATTACATTTCATGCTGAAAAAACTCAGCTATCTTTGTAGGTTTGCCTGAACAGAATTTTGTAACAAAGAAAAAATGTTGGTGCCTGAAAGCAAACACATGAAGATTGCACATCTTTTTCAGCACTAAATCTTGTGGGATTAGTAAACTCGCATGGGGTTTTCTTTATGATTGCCTAGGCAATCATAAATAGGCCCCTTACTTCCTGATTGCTATATAGTGCATCTTGCTTCTATCATCAACAACATGTATCAAAGCACATTAAAAGCACAAGGCAAATTAATTGTAGCCCTAACCTTACAAACACACTGAGCATGGTTTCAAGTATTCATTTTCTTTAGGAGTACAAACCCTATAAACAGACTGCCAAACTTATGAATTGTTCTTATTATTTTTATGTCACAATGGAAATGCTAACACAGAGTCATTATTCAACTGAAGGAGATACCAAAATAACATTTTCAAGCACTCACCCAACTGTGTCTATTTTTATTATAATGATGACCTATTTTTGCTTATGGTTTTTTTTTTCCCTCAGTTTTAACAGGGGAGGAAACACAAATAAATAAATGGATTTATTAAACCAAAAGCAAATGTAATTTTAAATATAAAAACTTTAATTCATATCAGTTTGTGTTTAAGCAATATAGATAATGAAATCCTTACATGTCTGCACATATTTAGAAAGCAGATAAGTCATGAAATGTCCCTGTGCCTCAGGCATTATATGCTTCTAAAGGAGGAGATTGTTTGCACCTTAAAAAGAAGTTCAGTGCTGCATATAATAATTATATACTGTATAAAGCACAATATTATGTTCCAAAATGACAAGAAGCTAAGCATGAGAAAACATTACAGTTGCTGAATATTATGTGCATTATGCACATTGCAGCACCAAATGTATAATTTAACAGTTATGTACCTGCACCCCAGGAAAAAAAAAAGGAAAAAGAGCAAACTATTTGTAAATGTGTCAAAAAAAGCATACAATACATAAAAAAGTGACTGCAAGTCACAAAATGGCTACAAACAGGTTAAGTAAACCTTTGCAGGAAATGACAAATTACCATTCAATTAACACTTTTTAACACAGTTTTACCAAAAACAATAGACCATTGCTGCTCTGTGTCCATACACAATGTATACTTGGGGTATATTCCAGATCAACAACATTAGTGTAAGCATTTTGGATAAATAGGGTAACTAGAGCCTTACTCCAACTGGCAAGGTTGGTAGTAGCACAACTTGTGTGTATTTTCTAACACAGGTTTACCATTTATTATCACTCAGCTTCCCAGAATTCTTTGGTTTTGAATTTTGATACCCCACTCCCCCAGTCTATTTAAACTCCTTGTTGAAACTCCCACTGTGCTGAGTGTTATCTTCACTACCTACAATTCCAAACAGAAAAAAAAAAGCCAAGTGAGGTTTAGCCAATTCTTGTATATTTTAGCTGGAACTAGTAATAATGCTAGGTATAGGAATAGAAACATCTACCTTGTAAAATTTCAGTCTCCTCTCTGCAGCCATTGCAGAATTTTAATCAAGCCGTTTTGCACCCATTGATACAAAGTAAAAGAAAAGTGCCATTGAGTCTCTCCTAATGCATCCAGATTGGGGGTGCAGAGTGCAGCATTCAAGGGTGCTCCAAGGTGACCTGCAAGAGTTTGAAATTATTGGTACTTTTACAAAGTTTTTTTATTTGAAAAATAGTAGGAAATATTCCATCGTCTTTGTGCCCACTGACATTGATATTTTACCTTAGTATGGCTCAAATTAATCTATTAAAAAAATGAAATTTTAGAGCTAATATAAATCTGCTAATATCATATATTTCAGGTTCATCCCTAGCACAAATGAGTGGCCTGCTCATTGTTAGGTACATAGTGTACCAAGTAGAGACCAATCCTAAAACGGTAGATGCTGTTAGGTGATGCCCTCTTTGGGTTCTGCTATGACATACTATTTACAGGATTTAATGGACCACCCTAGGCTGTGTAACTCTATTTATGGCTTAAGTTGCTCCAGGATCAAAACAGGAGGCTGGTGACAAACGAGGTAAATATGTTTTAACGGAAAGAATGAATCAGATTCCATGTTACGCTGTATCACAGAGACGCTAAAGGCAAGATATATGATGACCAGGCACGTTGCTATGGGTCACATAGAAATGTGGCAGAGTTTATTGACAGAGAGAGGTGACTGATTTGTTTTCCCAACGATGAAAAAAAAAAAAGACAAATCAAAAGATAAATTGGACTTCAAGCACCTTTCCATAGACACAGGAAACCATTCATTTTAATACTCTGTGTCACCGCAGCTTTATAGATACTTATACCTTTTCTGTGTTTTCCTCCAATAATATGAAGGGTTTCAAAACTGATTTATAGTGATTTCCAAGTCAAAATAATGTGAAATAGTATTGTCTTATTTTTAACTGTTATAGATGCCAATATAATATTTACCAGTCAACTTTCATTTATATTTAGTTTAGGTAGTATATAGTTGAGGTAGCTTAGCCAACATGTCTGTTTTCTCTCAGAGTTTTGTACTTTATATGCTGCATTTCAGTGCACACAAATAGCTGCAGGTCTCTGCTTCAGATAGCAGAGACCCATGCTGCCTCGATTCAAATAAAGTGGGTGGGCAAGGCAAGCAGGTAACCCCCTTTCACCCCTGTACTTTGCACTTCATGCAGAGGCACAGCCCACATTAGGGCCCTGTCTTTACCATCTGACAGGGCTGAGCTGCGAGACTGACAATGCTCACTGCACTCTGAGCTTTGGATTTTCATGGAGCGTCTTTAGTTCTCTTGTTATTGCATCCCCAGGGTTAATAATGACCCCCAAATGTTTCAGGGATGATAACATGTATATACATGGATAAATAATACATCTGTTAAGGCAGGTAGGCCAAATGGTCTGGTCTTATCTATCAACACAGATCACATGATGCCTGCCACCCACGAATGATATCTACAGTCTCAGGATTTATGTCTGCCCTATCAGTTTGTTATAGTCAAGAGTAGAAAGTTGGCACCAGATATCTGCTCATATGAGCAATGCCTGCACCAAATGTACTGTAAATATGTTGTGTACAATATCATGCTGTATTTTATGGACCTGGCTTTTACCAATAGTTGGTTTCCATTTTTTTCTTTTGTGTTTTTTTTTTTTTGCTTTCCCTTTTCTAAAACTTGCATTTCTGCTATGAAGCTACTGCTACATTTATTCTTGTTCTTACTTATGTTTATTTCAGTATCTTGGAGGCTAAATGTATATCTTTATTCATTTTCTGTTGCATACAATATGTTTCTTTTATGTCTCATTTTAATTCATATCATCTCAGCAACCCAATGGCCATATAAATTTCAAAGTTCCATAAAAAAACTGAATTAGAATATTAGATTTTTCTGCTTGAATTGAGTTTTGTCCATGAATTTTCACATGATAAACCATGAGATAACTTTTTCTCAATGAATTGAATCTGGCCCTAAAAGTCTATTAGTTTGCTATTACTAAAATAATCAAATTTTTTTCTGCAATTGAGGTTTGATTTTCATCATTGATTTTTTTAAAATATTATACAATTGTATGGATGTATGTATTGAAGACATAAATAATAGTAAATAAATATAAATATACAGTTATTAAAAGACACGCTAGGACTGCATATCTACCCTGCAGAGCCTAAAATCGAATTCAATCTAAGTTAATTGCTTTTTTTAATCTCCTTTGCGGAAAAAACAATTGCATCTATTTCAAGTTCCTTTGTGTTAACTTTTATGCAACCATGGTGAAATTTACTGTAGTTAAGAGGCATTATGCAAAGAATGAGAACATGAATTGGCTGCAACGTTTGCTACATGTCTAATCAACTATAGAAACCCGGAAGCATTTACTGGTCACCTGTTCAAAATAAAAGGAACTGATTGGTTGCTATGGGTTACTGGACCTGGGAAAACTCGTCTGCCTTATGGGGGAACATTTAAAGAGTCAACTCAAAATGGACAGCAACAAAATCTTTATGTAAAATGTACCGGTTTGGAAACAAAATGCATACTGTATATCCCATGTTACTGAATTAGATATAACTTGATATTTATGCATGAAGAGAAGGCATATGTATGTTAATATTCTTACTGGGATATTAGTCAATATTTTCTGAGCGTGTGGCCTTCAGCATTTTGAATAAACCTTTATTGCTGCTCATGTTCTTATAGCACATATTTTTCTGCTATAAAAGCAATGCATACGTCTGTACTGAAACCACTTTTGAGGGACAAACAAAGCTACAAGAATTGTTTCTTATTCAACTCTGTTTTCTATTGCCGCATGTTATAAAATAACCCTCAATTGTAAAAGCAAGGATACATGCTACCCTGACAATACACTGTCCCTAATAGCTACACTTTGTGGAGAGCTTTTATCTGCGGCTATGTGCTGCAATTATTCTTTTTCTGCTGGTCCAAGCCTTTGATTCTGATGAAGCAGTGCAGCCACTGTCATGTTTGAGGCCACAAAGAATTGCACAAGAAGGATGCTTTAGAAACAATTTTTGGTGATTACATCAGTATAAAGGTTTATCAAATGGCTCCTGGGACAGTATGTCCAAATAGTCTTTAATTCTAGCAAGCTTTGATTGTATTATGTCTACAGTCATGCTCAAAGTTTTCTATTATGTTTTCAGTAGCAGACTAGGATATTCGAGAGACACCTCTTAGTATAGATGTCAGGTCAGAACCAATAAATGTCTAATGTTCATGCTAAGATCTGCTGACCTGTTTTGGGTAGATCCTTCCGGCTGTAAAGATGTGTTCTGTTTCCAACCATGTCCATGTACATCATACAAGAGACAGTTCTTAGTTTTTATGAGAGTTCTAGGCTGTGCTGTCTGTTGTTAGGGTAAGGCAGCATACTTTTGAATAAATAAACAGTGATGTTTATGCCATGCTAACACAGGTTAAACAAGATAGCAGAACAAAATTAAACACTGTTTATTATCCTATGACATACTAATTATTATTTTAAAAGATACATTGTTTGCATTGAATTGAATATGGACCACTATTTGCAATTTACCACATTGGTATACATAGTTACTGTATAACGGTCTTGTTAAAACTCTTACTCATACAGTATAGCAAGAGAGAATAAACGAAATAGCAAGGAGACTTGGGGATATAACTATGGTAATACATACGGAATAGCATGTTAACATTGAGGATTACATTTCTAGTAGATTGCAATATGGCGTTACAACTGTGGTGTACCTATAGTGAATAATAATAATCCAGGCTTATCTTGTCTCGCTACCCCATGGTTTCCCAAAGCCAAGTTCCACGTCTCACCTCTTCTTCAGCCCTGGTTGAGATAAGGTCAAGGATTTTTCCATTATGCTGAGGTCATGCTCCACCAGAACAAGTTTGGTCTTTATAAGAAATAAGACCGAACTTCCTTTTTAAAACAGAATGTTACATGTGTTCTATGTGTGCTCTTTGAAGGAAGGTCAAATTACCTCAATTACCCTGTTTCATGGCTAAAACAACATATGACTGTATTAAATAAAAGTTTGTAATGTAATAACTTATTAACTGATGATTGACTATGCACTGGCTGGTAATGTAATGTTCAGCATACTGAGGTATGATTATATAAAGGCTTGTAACATAACATACCCCATAATGTTTGCCACATCAGTATGATTTTTTACCTAGTGCCTATGGCAAATGTATTACTTTAAAAGATGTTGTGCGTTGTCTGTTTCATACCTTTTTAGAACTCTGAAGAGTTAATAGTATACACAAAGCTTCCCCTTGGTTTGTCATCCAAGAATGACTTTTGACTAGTGCTAGGCATTTTTTAAGAGGTTTGTCTCCAGACTGTTGTGTGTAGTGTCACATTCAGTGTATTCCACTGAAGTGCAAACTGATGCCTGATGGCAGGATATGCCTTGAAGGGTGAACCGGTGCCAGTCTCCCGCGACTTGGCTCAGCTTTTTACAGATCCGATAGAATTGAGAATTGATGGCAATCAGACTGGACACAGACAGAGGGAATGCAGGCTCAGCAGACGCTACATATCATTAGTGGGAGAAGACGAGGGGCATTGGGACCACTTTAATGTCAGTTCAGTTTCTTCTTAAGAACAAACATAAGCAGCACTAAGGAATTACTTGCTTTTTCTTGTTTACTTCAGCATTTCCCTATTGGATTACATGTGCTATTCTGCATAGAGGGCAACTGAATTATTTGTATACTCTGTATAATGGTTTAAATACTCCATTATTTACAATCTATTTTCCCTCCCCTGCATATTAACAATGTAAGTTGGAAATATAGATGTTATAGATGTTTGGAGATGTTATTTTATGGATAATTTGTTATGAATGCCATATTTTATTGAGAAAGCATTACACCTAAAAAAAAGTTGTGGCCTAATGTATCATAGGTGAAAAGAAATTTCAGAAGTTTACCAGAAGTGGGAGAGGGGCATTGTCTCATTTGGAAAGAAAGGGTTTGCTCAGCTTACTTATGTCCACCCAGAATGCCATAACTATTGGTATTATTATCACTACTACAATGAGTTTTACATCATCAGATAGTCTACATTGTTGTACAAAGAGATGTTTACGAGAAAATTGATACAATATGAGAAAAGGTTCTTGCCAACAAGTGCTTACAATCTAGGTGGGACAGGGTATGAGTAAGATAAAAGGCAAACATATGCAACTGTATGGCAAGAATGGATATAATGGATGAAGATAATGTAGAAGAGCTGCTGTAATGTACAGTGGTCAGTAACAAGAGCTAGGTTACTGCTAGTTTACAATTAGCAATGAATGTTTTTTTATCCATACATGGATTCGCGGCGAAATTCTTCATTTGGCCATCTGATGACTTTTTTTTACGAAACTGCAACAAAAATTTTGACAAAAAAAATTAGCTGAGAAAAAACACTGACTTTAATGCAATTGGCATGAAAAAAAGTTGCTCATAGACATATTTTGCTACAAAAAAAGTCACCCATAGACCGTATTATAATTTGCTTCAAAAAAAAGTTGCCGTGACAAAAAAGTCACCGCAACAAAAAAGACGCCCATAGACTTTTCAGCAGTTTCACAAATTTTTTGACAACGCAAAACTGGGTAGGTTTGCTCATCACTAGTTACAATATGTTAGGATCGGCAAGACTTGGGGGCAGATTCACTAAATGCAAAGTGGCTAAACCTAGCAACTTTTACCAACGTTGCCACCCACAGGGACATACTTAATTCACTAACAGGTGCAGGCACTAATTCGCTAGCGAACAGGACCATCATTTTCGTTCATTCACACTCTATCGCCATGCGACCTTTCACTCTGGCGAACTATCGTTTCTAGGCGAATTTCATCTGTTTCAATTTGCTGAAAAATTATCTAATTTCACGCAAAATTCTCGAAATTTGCAAAACTGTGAAAAATTTCGCAAAAAAAGTTGTGATACCTGAAAATGTATGCCCGCTGGCGTTAAAAGTCAATGTGTGTCCAAATAGTGTTGACGCGCAGCGATTTTGACGCTAGTGACTTTTCGGATGCCGGCAAATTTTTCCATAGAATTTTCTTGGGAGATTCACAAATTTATCCGCGGACCGCAAAATTCTAAATTTGCCACGAATTAGTGACAAATTCACTTAAGTTTTACTGAACTAACCTCTTTCGCCACAGTTGACTTTGACATCTCAGACCAGGCAAAGTGATAAAAAGAAGCTAGATCTTCCTCAATCTTCTGTCACTTACATCATATTCTGTGTGCCGAAAATGCATTAAAGTTCAAAAAATGCTGGCGATTTTTACTTTTTTAAGCAGGATTGGCTGCAACACTCCTAACAGACTTTTTTTGGGTAACCTGTTTTCTCCACACATTTTTATAACATATGGAACATGGGCTCATGTGTTATATTAACTCTCTTGTCTTTATTAAGGTTCCCCGGACATGTGTAATAAAAAGTGATAGAAAGAAGTAACTTCAAGCATTTGCACCATTTATAATAAAGACCTCTTTACAACTTTAAATTACCCGCCGTATGCAAATTGACCTAAGCGCAAAGATCACTAGCGAATTTTCGCTAGGCACAAACGAACGGTAGCGCATCTTCGCTATGAAATGCTCTCCCTGCCAAAGTAACAATAACGAAAAAAGCCACCAGTGTCCGGCGCCCAGGGCGCAACTTTGCAAATAAGTGAATTATCATAGTGGTGGTGAATTTGTACCTGGCGAAGCGGTGGGATGTGTGCGAAGTGGTCGTAGCCGACAATTCGCCCTTTTGTGAATCTGCCCCCAAATGTTAAAGACTGAATTGTTTCTTAAGACAATGGTATGAGGTTATATGGATGAGGACAATTTACGGCCATTAGAGGAGAAAGTAGGGCATTGGTAGACATGAGTCAGAAAGTTAGAATTTCTGGGCTGAATGCTCCTGCGCGCATTACTCATTGGGTAAAGATGACCCCTCAGACCTCTACCATTCTGTAATAATGACACAGCAAGTAGTTGTCTCATTAGCTGTATCAATAAAATATACATTAGTTACTTTGCTTCCAACATACATTAAGCTGTAATGAAAGCAGCTTTGCTGTACTCTATTCTGTTTGTACAGCTGTATGAAATGATAATTCTATATTCATTATTTAAAATTAAATCTTCAGTTATACTCATTAGCTAGTTCAGTCACTTTATCTGTCTTTGTTTCTCATTCTCAACTGATTTTGGAGCTCTGAATATTTGACAGGTCTTCTTAGTCAGAATTCCTGCTTGAGCCAGAAAATGAATTTAACAATTGCCTTATAAATGTACACATCCAAAATTCTGAATTGCTTCAAAGCCTCCCACGCCATCAGATTCATCTTTTTTTTTTTTCTTTTGTGCTATTTTTTAATGAAGCACTTTAAGTTGTCCCATTTGGTTTAAAACAAATCAGAAATCCATGTCCTGAATGTTTCACTAGTCAGAATAATTAAGTTGATCAGGTCTGGGAACAGTGGATGTAGAATAATAGGGTCATTCAAGCATTCAGACTCCAGTGGGAATCTGAATTCATTCGGAGATCAAATCTAATAATTGTTGTACACCTGTATACACTGCTCTGCTCAGCACATTCCTAATACAGATTTATTGCAAATTATTTCAGTTTGTTAATACAAGAACAGGACAGGTCCCTTTGATTCACAAAACCATTCTCTGCACTTCGAGGCCTTTTTAAAGCTTAACTACAGCACCGTCATTTATAATAATACAGAAAAAAAATTGTAATAATATTACAACCTATATTGCATTTTTATATACCCATTTGGGCACCAGTGTTAAAAGAATCTGAAGACATACATAAATTTATGACCTATATTAAATGCAACCAGGAAAACATGTCTTTTAATAGATATTTTCTCCATAGATTTCAAAGGAGGTTTCACGTGAAAATCCATTTTCCTTGTAACTGAGACAGACCACATGTAGATGCTGGTACTAAAAATAAAAACATGCTACATTAATAAGCATTGGATTCAGGTAATAATATTGGTATATAGTCTACAACTAGCTGTGACTAGTGATGTGCGAATATTTTCACCGGGCGCAAATTCGTGGCGAATTCCCGCTATTCGACGCTGGCTAATAAATTTGTGAAACCGACGCAAAAATTTGCCGTTTCGCGAATTGTTTTCCATTTCGCGAATTTCACAGGAAATTCGCGAATTTTTCATCGAAGCGATACACCCCAAATTCGCCCATCACTAGTGATGGGCGAATAAATTAGACAGGCATGGATTTGCCGCAAATTTCCATGCTTTGCCGCCCGCGAATGTTTTTGCGAAACTACATCGAAAATTTTCAGTCAAAAAATCCACTGCAACACTTCGCCAAGTGTCGCCATTTCATAAATGTCTGTCATTTTGCAAATTATTCGGCGAAGCAAAACAGGACAGATTCGCCCATAACTAGCTGAACATTAAAATCGAACTTCTTTACTCTGCATCCAAAAAGCACTGGGGCACAACTTGCCTTAGAAATACCTTTGAGCCCACCCTTAAAAGTTGTTAACAGGAACACCAAACTGACACTTTCAAAGACATATTATCTTTAGCACTCTTCAACTGGTAAACATTTATTTCTGACCCACTTGAGGGCCTATTTATCAAAATACACATTTGTGTAATGCTAGATTTTTTTTTCTAAAAATTCAAATATTTGCTTATACATTTAAAAAATGTGAATATCAAAATTTGTACTGAATAAAATTGTGAAAAAGCACTTAATATAATACCTTGAATTTGTACTTAATGCAATATTGACTCGTCAGCTTTTAGATGCCAAAGTTTTATACTCAAAAGTTGGTAGCATGTTGGCCCATATATGGACCTAATATGTTGGCCTCCACATCAGTATCACATCACCTATCGATCCAGCTGACTTGGAAAATGGAAATAGTCAATGATTGACTAAGAACATCTTTAGAGCACCCTTGATTTAAAATGAAAACCTCATTGTAGTATGTACTTTGCTGTTTCTGTATCAAAATTGCATATTCACATTCTAGCCACTTTTGAATGACAGATAACCCACAAGTTGAATCATTGCAATTTGGATATTTTCATGTCCAAACAGTTCAGTGTTTAGATTAAACTGGTTAGGTTGCTGCGCCCAATATACTCATTCAGTGTACCAATATACATACTAAAGCGAATAACCCATTTGCTCTGTTTTCTTTACTTTGTGGCCAGACATCTCTGTCTGAAACAAACTATACTGTATATGTGTTGCCACTTAAGTCGGCCAAGCATTGACCTATTCACCCAGTCAATTCTTATAAACTATTCCTCTTCCAAGGAAATTTGTAGATTATCCCACAAAAAGCAGGAGGAAATCTTCTAATTACATATTATCTACAGAACTCCCCAAAAATCAAAATCACTGGTTGTAACTATATCTGTTGCAGGTTTGTGACATCTAGTTATTTATCAGATAAGACAACCAGATCTTCTTTTATATGTTTGTCATTTTTTAAATAATAAAAACATTATGTCTGAATACATTAAGCCATATTCTAGACCACTTCTTCAGACACTAACGAAAGGGATTCTGTCATGGGAAAACAGGTTTATTTGTTTTTTAAATGCATCATGCTCCTCCAGCAGATCCCTGCATTGAAATCCATATTTAAAAAGTGCAAACTGATTTTTTTATATTTAATTTTGAAATTTGACATTTGGCTAGATATGTTCTTACTTTCCCAGGTGCCCTCAACCATGTTCTGCTCTAATAAACTTCAGTTACTCTTTACTCCAAGTTGCGTTATATCGCCCCCTGAAGTTCCATTGTGAAGTGCTGGTTCTTTCTGAAGCACAGGATCAGGCACAATGAGCTTGAGATGTCTGCCTACACATTAATACTATAACTAAAATAAAACACATTTATTGGTTCGACATTTGAAATGGTAGAATTAATTATTTGCAATGTACACCGTGTAATTTAGTAATAAAAAAACTATTCCATAAATAATCATGACAGAATCCCTTTAAATATAATTTGAAATAAAAATAAATATGTATCTGTTTGTTTCATACAATGTTGTTATCCTTTATTTATCGCTTGAGGATACAATTCACATATGCCCAAATCCAGTGGCATGCATGTTAATTGATTTATGCTTATATAGCAACTCTAATTTTACACAGCAAAGTAAACATAATTATGCTTAGCTCAAACATTTATGCTTAGGTGCTTGAGGCAGAGGGAGGTTAAGTGACTTCCTCAAGGTCGGAAGGAACTGACACAGAAACTTAAACCTCTAAGTGACTGCTGAGACATTCGTTGTTGAATAGGTTTGGGGGATTATTTTTCATTAGTGGGCTTTAAATGTGTGCAAGTTATAAATATATAGTGAGGCCACCTTAGTCTATCTTATTCAATAAAAATTCTCCAAGTCAGATATATATACAAAAAGCAATAGTATGCCTTTAGATTGTTGTATTCATGCATTCAAAAAATGAAAGTGTTTTTTGAAGTAATACAAATATAATACACAATTATATATATATATATTATATATATATTATATCCTTATAAACGGTGAGTAGTGATGTCATCAGTTATAAACCGTGAGTAGTGATGTCATTTCTGTCACATGACTCACTAAAATTTGTGTATTATAATAAATTAAGTACCCCCATTTGTAAAATATGAGGATATTAGAAGTTACCTCGGAGTTCCATGACCTGTATAAAAACACTCGGCCTTCGGCCTCGTGTTTTTATATGGTCATGAAACTCCTCGGTAACTAATAATATCCTTATATTTTACAAGAGGGGGTACTTTATTCACTATATAATCTACAGTCTGGTCATTTCCCAATGGGACCAGACTGTAAACTATATCCTCATAAACGGCGCGTTCTGACGCCAGAACGCGCCGTTTATAAACTTAAAGGGACTCGCAGCTGCCGCCATCGCCTCTACCCGACCTTCCCACCACTATAGCTTTCGGTTCTGCATTTGCTTACCTCCCACAACGCGCTCCACCCCCTCCCTTCGGCTTCTCTTTCCTTCATAGCAGATCTCACTCCAGTAAAACATTATCTGCAGCTGCCTCACTAGCGTTTCTCTTCTCCATTTTCGCTCCCCCTCGCATCAACTATCTGAAGTCTCGCTCCCCCTCCCTTACCCTTCCAAATTCTCGCTCCACCTCCTGTCCACTCTCTGAAGACTCGCTCCGCCTCCTTCCCTTCACCCGTCTGTGATGCAGTGAAAGAAAATGTCACACAGTGCGGGAGCTAGCCTTCAGAGTGGATGGGAGGCGGAGCGAGACTTAGATAATGTAAGGGAGGGTGAGAGAGACTCCAGGTAGTGTATACGAAGGGGAGGAGACTTTGGTAATGCAGGGGGGGTGCAAAAATGGAGAGGAATCCTGTGAAGAAAAAAAGGAAAGAACTACATCCCAGCTGCAACACACATGTGACATGACCATAGCAAGAAGAAATAAAAGGTACCCAGCTAAATATACTAAAGTAATGGCAAAGAACTCGTCAGAAAGTACAAACTGAACCCAGAATTGTAGATTATAATGAATAATATCTTTATAAATTACAGTAGGGGGTACATTATCCACTATATAATGCAGTCTTGCCCTGAACTGGTAAACCAGTTATGGTTGTTTCAGAAACACTACTACTGTTTATATAAATAAGCTGCTGTGTAGCAATGGGGGAAGCCATACAAAGTAGAAAAGGCTCATGTTACACAGCAGATGAGCTCTGTAGAACACAATGGTGTGATCCACTATTTAACCTTTAAATTCTTCAAGTCAGATATGTATACAAAAAGCAATATAATGCCTTTAGAGATTGTTGAATTCATGCCATCAGCTGACACGGAAACAAAAAAGTCCCTAACAAATGCCCAAAGTCATTATCTTCATGATTTATACTGAGCTGAGATAGTGAGCATATTGATTACAGTCTCTTCGCCAGGAGAGCTTACAGTCTAATATCCTCACTCGAGTTATACGTCAACAGCCAAGTGACATACCAGTCTGTTTTTGCACTGTGGGAGCAAACCCATACAGATCATAATCACACACAAGATCCTAACAAATCATTGTCCGTATTATTTGTCCAGCCTTTGAATTATGAATTGTGTTTAAGAACTGTTACACACAGCAAACTTTATATCTTGCATTTTATATTGAATTCTTAGAAGGGATTTTTGGTGCGGATCTCTTTATAACAGCAATATCAGCTCTAGCTTCTCTAAAGGTTTTTACTTTAAAAAAGAATTACTCATTAGACGAAATTCTAATTATAGCAGCCCGACAGTCCTCACAATTATAGCTTGCTCAAAGACTTGGTATGTAGTTCCTGGGGAATCTTTCTGTGAGGTAATTAGACCACAAGTGGCATTCACTGTATGTGTGGGATTTCAGCTAGTTCATGTGCCGGAGATGTAAGACAAGTCATTAATATTAACCGAGGTACATTTGTATGAGCTTTTGCGCGTACATTTTTTAATCAAAATATTATATACATTTGAAGTGCACATTACTAGCCAAGCTCAAAGAAAATTTCCCTGCTAACTCACAAGTGAGGTGCCGTTAATGTCCCTGATGCTATGATAAAAAAAGACCAATTTAGGCAGATGGAATTAATGTTCTTCCTGTCCATTTCAGGGTTAAGGTCAGCTAAGGGCAGGTGAATGTCCTATAGACTGTAAGATCTTTTCTAAACCTGTAATATTAAACTGTGATATAACAGGCTGTTGTAAAAGGTAATACAACTGGTTTAATCAATAACAATCTGAAGGGTATCTTCTCCCTGTGTGGACTTTTACTCTTGATGTCCCCATGTCTCTATATAGGCAGTAGGTACTTACATTATTTTGTTTTTTGTTCAATTGGTTTTTTTTTACCATATCGGGGGGGGGGGGGGGGGGCTTCAGTTTCTCACTATATAAACGGAGTCATTGCCTAACATCTCCAATACCTTGCATATATTTGCAGCAGTTACAATGTTTGCACTGCTACTTTGCATGCATTATTGCTTCCTGGCTCATTCGAAAAGTATTAATGAATTTGCTAGCCAATAGTCCTGGCCTTCAGGGATGTTTGTAGAGGCTCTAACATGATCCAATGGTCACTAAACATGGCAGCAACCTTGGCTGCTTAGCAGTTCTTCACTGGACACTGGGGTATAGGGGAAACTTGAGCAAACTGAATGACCTGATCTGTGCAAATGTGTTTCTAAGGGGTTATGTCTTCTTTAAAGGATAATTATATCTTAAGATGAAATAGCGCTGTGAAGTTACAATTAACTTTGACTTTCTCTTATAACCGAGTATTTTTGCTATAGCCGATACCATGAAGAATGCAGGGTACTGAAATGTGCATCATATATTTGAGATCTTTTAGTCATTCACTTGATTTACTATTCTCTGTCATCTCACTGCAGAAAACCACAGTACTTCCGTCATACTCCATGTACAGTTTGTAGATTCCAAAGTTATTTGACCCTCAAGCTCTTTCCCATATCTGCTGAGTCTACAAGCCTTCCTATATACAGTACGTCGTTTGTTTTGACATTACATGGCACAGGACTGCATACAATGTCACAGCATTCATTTTAATGCAGAAAGATGAAATTGATCTATTTATATGGCAGGGCATTGCAAGCCATCTGTCTGCATAAAGTCGGCTCCATCTGTATTATTTGTATTAGAGGGAGGACAACTGAAATAATATGTGATTCTCTGACTGTTTACAGTCTTTACAGCAGATGTTACCATTTACACATTCTATAGCTGATTCAGTCTTTACATGTGCAATCCATTTTTTGGATCTTACTAAATGAAATCATTTACTCCAGGTATTATTTTCCAGTAAGTGAGTTCTAGCTAGAATAATTTGCCAGCGTGTGTAGCTGAGCTATAATAATCATTTCAGTCAATTACAGGGCATAATTTGAAGCTTATATCTACAGTTGCAGACATGCACATGATTCTAAACAATAGGCATTTTTCAAAAGATTTTAAGCTGATTTAGATAGGATAATCATGAAATGTAATTTCATCACCATTATGTCTGATAGCTCTTGATCATCATTGTCTTTGTTCTCATTTCACATACACTAAAGATTTCCACCCAAACTATTTGGACAAGTGTCTTTAAAATTGCCCTGATATAAATGAAAATGTATTAGAATTGCCAACAATAATCTTTTATGGGTTTAAGCTAAGATCTACAATTCTATTTCTATCATAGAGAAATAGCACTTTCTATCAATCGGTCTTACACTTTCCTGAATGTTAACAGCGAATGCCTCCCCCTTTACAATTCCAATTACACTTTTTATCAACCTTCTAATGTTTAAAGGAAAAACAAATGGCATTCATGTGATATGCAGAGTCTCTTATTCCCTGGGTTTGAGTTTTTCCTCTCTGATGGGAATTCAATCTCACAATAAGAGAGAAGAGTGTTCACTGATCTCGGTGTCTTCCTATAGAAGAACATTACCCTGTGTGATTTCAGAGGCCAGTTACCCTTGGAGAAAAGGTTAAAGCAGATTGATTTGTTGAGTACCCTAGAGGCTAGCGTATGTTGTGTTTAAATGAGTCTTTGATAGACAGTATCTTTGGTTTGTCTGGCAAAGATTTCAATGCTGCTTCATCAGCAGGTCTGCTGCTAAGATAAAAGTTAAACAGCTACTGACGGACCACCAATTCTAAAGTAAAACATTTTAAATTAAGGTATATATATATATATATATATAAATTCAATATTGTACAATCTTTGTTGTGTTTTTTACCTTCCATATGCCTTCCGTGTCCTTACACATAATGTATGTATGTATGTATGTATGTATTTGTTTTGTATTGTATAGTATTATTTGTAAAGCGATGTTAAGGAGCCGCAGTGCCGTACAATGCATAAGAGTACAATATAAATAAAAGTACACACGGACGACAAGTATTCAATAAATACAATACATATACACAGTACATAGAGCTCAAATAAGGAGACAGCTTGAGTGCTATGTGGTAAGAGCCACAATAGGAAGGAGGTCCCTGGCCCATAGAGCTTGCAGTCTAAGTAGGTGTATGTATAGATATGTGCAAGTAGGTGCAATTACATTGCAATTAAATTGACATTGTTATAAGTGCAATTCTGCGTCCCCTTTTAGCACCTTGTCATGCAGCTTGCAACTGGAAGTGAGCCCTTTTGCCTTTTAAAAAAGTAAAAATTGATGTTGCAGAACATGTTTACTAATGTAAGGGGAATATTTAAATTTAAAACAGTAAATATAGCACGCAACTGGTTTTAGGATAAATACATAGATATAAGGGTCCTGGGGAAGTTTAAGGGACAACTGCACATAGGGTAAAATATGCAAATTTGTCTTATGTTTCTAAGTAGCTCTATTACAATTGGTCATTATGGCCCAAAACTGTGCTCTATAACAATCGCCTGACAGGATCAATTTAATGCACAAAGTGAATGGTATGAGAAGTATGTGTGTTGTCATGAAGGGCAATGAAGGTTGATTTTGGATGTTTGGGCCCCATGTGCTGGTGCTACTAACAATATCCCGCCAAGAACTATAGTGGGTGCCATTGCTCTTAGACATAATATTTGTTTATTAGGTAAATAAAATGATACTCCTGACACATAAGTTAAGTGTTCTTAAGGATGTATTGTGACCCGTGTAAATCTAGTCTGTCTTCATCATCATGTGCTCATGTCTGTTTAGGGCTCTTGCACAGGGGCATTTTCATATTTGTTCATTTGACTGGCATTGGAAACATAGGATTAAGTACACCCAGGCACATGTGCTAATTCATCCCATTTTTGATTGGTTGGGTTGCACCCACCAGAGCTTACTTTAAAGGGGTGATACACCTTTCAATTAATTTTTAATATGTTACAGAATAGAGAATTATTTTTGGCTATTTCCAAGATTTTTTTCAGTTGGCCTTCATTTTTTTCTTTTTTTTTTAGTTTTTGAATTATTTTGAATTTATTCTTCCCAGCTTTCAAATGTGGGCCAATGAACCAACTAACAATAAATGCTTTGCAAGGCTACACATTTATTGTTATTGCAATTTTTTTTACTAATTCTATTCAGCCCCTCACTAGAGATGGACGAATTTATTCGCCAAGCACGAATTCGCGGCGAATTTGCGCGATTCACCGCCAGATAATAAATTCGCAAAACGCCCGTGAAAATTCGCCCGAAAAAAATAGTCAAAAACGGGCGCTGTTTCGCGAATTTTTCGCCGTTTCGCTATTTTTTCAGCGAAACGGCGCAAATTCGTCCATCACTACCCCTCACCTATTCATATTCCAGTCTCTCTTTTCAAATACATGCACCGTTGCTATGGTAATTTGGGCCCTAGCAATTGTTTAAATTGCATACTGGAGAGGTGCTGAATTAAAAGCTAAATAACTCAAAAACCACAAATAATACGTCATACTCAGTCAATTTAAAGGTGAACAACCCCTTTAACAGTCATTGTATTTTCTTTGAAGCAATATTCTGTATTTTAATGTGCTCAATAATTTAATAAAAAGAAGAAATACACGTTGAACTCACAAAAGTGCACTATATGCATTTCAATGTGGTCTGCATGCATTTCAATAGACTCATGTAAAGCCCTGTGTGTAAGGAAACTTGTTCGGTTTTTAAGGTGAGACTATTTTCCTGTTACTGACTATGCCTTGCTTGCTACCTTACCTTAAAGCATTTTTATTGTAGCCTGCCCTGACCTCTTTCCTGTCTCTGACTATGCTGAAATATCCATTCTAATTCAAACTAAGCCACCCACTCTATAATTATCTCCTGGTGGCTGCCAAATAGTGAAGTCCTTAGTCTGAATGGTAAATTTGCTGTTATTTAGAGAGGGCATGAAAAGAGGAAAAGGGTGCCTATACAAAAACTAGTTCCTAATAGAAGAAGGAGCAAAAAAGGAAGCAGATTTTTTTTTTTTGATCAACAAGCACACATATCATTACTAATGAAACAAACATAATAAGAGGAACTGGGATGGTTTTTTTTTTTGCAGTACTATTTGAAAACATTATGCATGCCTCTTTGTTTTTAAGAAGAAAAGGCATTATTATGCAGTATTTATAAATAATTCACATAAAGGGCATTGAGCAGAGGGAATCCTAGGGAAATGTCATTCTGATTTCAAAATTATATTGTTAGATGGCAATATCCTGGCTCTGAAAATGTTGTGTCTTGTTTTTCACAGCCAAGTGACATTTTCTGTCCATTAATCATCACAGCTGGAACATAAATAACTGACCAACTTGACGACTTATTCCCAGATAATTTACTTGATTCCGACTCCTGCTACATACTTCTGTTGTTGTTCAGAGTGAGATCACTGATAACCTGAGCTGCACTAGTATATAGTATATATAACCAGTGACGCTCAAGCCTTCCCCATCATTGCTAAACTGCAATTAGGGTCACAAGAGTCTACTTAAATTGCATTAAACAATTATTACTTCATGCTGAACAATATTAAAAAACATTATCTTAGGTTACATAATATAAGCTGCAAAGTTTGCTACACTTATCATCACCTAAAGCAACACATCTTGTTATGGGTTACTGCTTCTGGGCCTTTTATTACATACAGTATGGGGATTACAATACTTCAATTTAAAAATACTGTGCCTTCTTTAAGATAGTTACACACTACATAAGCTCTTAATAAAGGGAAAGTGTACTACCCGCATCCTGGGTTTTTGTATGGATAGGTACCACTAGCATAACGAGTCCTTTAATTATGTTTGTTGATGAAAAGGGTGTCACCATTTTAGAATACCAGCTAAGGTGGTCCAATGATGTAAAGGCCAGGACAGGCCAATAACATAAAAGGATAAGCCATTGACATAAAAGGGCAGACTAAAGGCATAAAAGGGTTGATTGGAAGGAGTTGGATTCTAAACAATCGGACAAGGGATAGGTGGGAGGACCAGCCCACAGGTAGTGATTTTTGTCGAGTTTTACCTCAAAACTGATGCCCTTAGACTCCAATGGGTAAGAAAAAATTGTTGCACCACCTTGCGCATCAAGCATCAAAAAAAAAAAAACAATACATTTCGCCCATAGATTTCAATGCATTTTGGTGAATTTCGCTGTTTTGCAAATTTCCGTCAAAACAGGTCAGATTCGCCCAGCACTACCCACAGGATGTACCTCCCTCTTTAGTGTACAATGGCAATTAACACAATATGCTCAAATTCTTTCATTCAACTAGTGATGGAATATATACATACATACTGGAAAGTTCTATTGAGATATAATTTCTCTGCTAATCCCCTTTTCTCAGTGGGATTTATTAAATAATACTGTGTAATACACTTCCCAATGGATCTGTTTTTGTGGGGTCCTGAGTCCTGATATTTAGACCTTAAAGGAACAGTTCAGTGTTAAAATAAAAACTGGGTAAATAGGCTGTGCAAAATAAGAAAATGTTTCTAATATAGTTAGTTAGTCAAAAATATAATGTATAAAGATTGGAGTGACTGGATGTGTAACATAATGGCCAGAACACTACTTCCTGCTTTTCAGCTCTCTTGCTTTCCCACATCAGTGACTTGATGGGGGCAGCACGTGGGTCATAACTGTTTGCTTTTGTATCTGACCTGCTTGCTAAGGATCAATTGCAAACTCACTGAATATTTATGTCCCATGTGGCCCCTCTTAATGTCACTAACTCAGAGTTAGAGAGCTGAAAAGCAGGAAGTAGTGTTCTGTTCTGTTAGACACCCATTCACTCCAGAATTTATACATTATATTTTTGGCTAACTATATTAGAATTCTTTTTATCTTACACAACTTATCAATTTACCCACTTTTTATTTTTACACTTAACTGTTTCTTTAAAGCTTCATAATTTAATAGTTAATTTGGGGTGAAAAAAATTGTGTATTAAGTTTAAACCCAAACAGTCCAAAGCATGTACATATACATGCAGACTGCTGCTTCAAGTTCAAGTCTAAAGAGATGGCCTCTTTTTTGGGTAGACCTCTATTTATAGGTTTATGGGCATTCCAACTTCTATGTTATGAGTTAATGAACTTGAAGAGAAGAATATTATGTGATTTAATAAAAGAAGATAAACTCAGAGGATGAATAATTCTAGTTCTACAATGAATAAGAGGTCTAGCAGAACTATTAGAGAATAATTAGAAGTATATAACTCTGTAATATGCTTGTTTATTAGCTTTCCATCCTAAAAATGTCAGCATATGTTATTACTCAACTTATCCAGATTTACTAACCATCCTAACAAATAGACTATAATTTATATCATATTCTAAAGACTGCAGATTAGCATTGGTATAGCTTGGGGCACCAGTTATGCAGTTACAGCCTGGAGCTCTGTTTCTTTAGTTCCTTTACCATCTCCCATTTACAAGGGGCACCAGGGGAGTTGTCTTACTCTCAGAGCTTTCACAGCCTTCACACCTAATTACTCATAGATTGATGCTGAATTTCCAAGCAAATTCCTATAGTGAGAAAGTCAGGCTGGAAATCATGTATTTTACCTCAACAGGTACCTGTTATTAATCTAAGGAACGGGGATTGCAGTTGAAAAAATGTATATCAAAAAATTATATTATTGCAGACTTAAAGGAAATGTAAAATGATGATTGTGTAAAATACAGTTTACCTAAATCTATATTTAGGGGCAGATACGCCAAAATGTTAGGTTAGAGCTTGCCACAGAAACTCACCCACTTTTTATTAATTCCTGTGGAATTTTTAGAAGTGTATTTATCAATGGGTGAAAGTTAGAGTTTAGTATTTGATAAATAGGAATGAATAGAAAGTGGGTAAGTTTTTCTGTGTGAGCTCTAATTTCACACTTTTATAAATACCTAGTGAAAATATTTAAATAAAGATGAATTTTCTGTTTAAAGCCTTTTATTTATTTTTATGAATGTTTATTACATATGGGTGCCTTAGAGGGGTTATTTTAGTATGTTACAGCGTTACAATTCTAAGCAGCTTTTCAAATGGTCTTCATGATTTATTTTCTATCATTTTTTAATTATTTGCCTCCTTGTTCTGACTCTTTCCAGCTTTCAAATGGGGGCCACTGACCCCATCTAAAAAACAAAAGCTCTGTAAAGCTACAAATGTATTGTTAGTGCTACTTTTTATTACTCTTTTTTTATTCAGGCCCTCGCCTCTTCAAATTACATTACAAATATTTTTCCAAAACAGGGTGTAAGAGGGGTCTGCTCATTTCCATATACAGTATATAAACCTAAAAAAGCCATTATTTGACTCTTCTTTGTACTAGATTTGTATTTTGCATTTCTGCTTTTCAATTAACTGACTTAGCATCAAATATTAATAATTGTCATTTCACTACTGAATTTAGAGAATAACTCACTATGCTCATCGATAGAGATCCTTAGAGTTAACTTATATGTCAAAATATGAAGAAAGAACAAAGAGCAATACAGGTCTTTAATAAAGGGGTCTTTTTTTTTTTTTGCTAATTTTTTGTTTAAGCAAAATTACCTCTGTGTGTCATGTTGAAAAGCAAGCAAATTATAGTTAGAGATATAAAAAAATGTGTGTTAAATTTGACTTGTGAAACCAGAGGGAATTGTCCCAAGAATAGTTGAGATTTAAACATGTCTACAAAGTGTGTGACTGTGGAACAACCCCAGGAGAAATTGGGGCGTCCCTAACTCTCATTGTCATTAATTATGTCCCATTTCTTAAGGCAGAATGGGAAATTGTAGCTCTACTTCCCCAAAAGGTTCTACAGAAGCCAAGGTCTTTCAATTCCACAAGCAGTCCTGATGTGCAAGGCAAGAGCAACTTTCTACACACTACTTTTTACAAGTATTAATAAAATCATTTATTTATAAATCCCAAAGCATTTGCCTTTACACTTGACAACTGTGGAACTGGCATACATATTCTCATACAGGTATGGGACCTGTTATCCAGAATGCTCGGGACCTGGAGCTTTCTGGATAACGGATCTTTCCATAATTTGGATCTTTATGTACTAGAAAATCATAGAAACATTAAATAAACCCAATAGGTTGGTTTTGCTTCCAATAAGGATTAAATATATATATATATATATAAATATATCTAAGTTTGGATCAAGTACAAGGTACTGTCTTATTATTAAACAATTTTAATTGTTTGGATAAAATGGAGTCTATGGGGAAAATTAACTAACCTCCAAAAATTCACCAGCTACGGCTTCGCTCACAGCGCAAGACTTCGTCAGGCGTAGATTCGCCAGGACAACGCTAATTCACTAAAATCACTAAGTTGTGTCCAGAGTTGTGACGCTGAACACTGGTGAAGTTGCACTAGTGTTACTACACCAAGCAAAGGTCTGGCGCAAAAGAAGTAACGTTCAGTAAAATCCGCATCTTAGTGAATTTGCATAGTTACGTCCATTCACCAGAGTGCAAATTTGCCTGGCGTTAGGGAGCAAAGTACCGATAGAGTCTATCTCCTTTGCTAGCGAAGTTACGCCAGAGAACAAAGTTCCAAAATGACATCACGCTGGCGAATTTTCGCTAGCGTTAGTCACTTTGCCCTTTAGTAAATTTACCCCTATGGGAGATGGCCTTTCTGGATAACGGGTTTCTGGATAACAAATCCTATACTTGTAGCTGTGAAGTTCACTTAATCTGTTTACATGTAAACCTGTTCTTGCATATAGATATCATTGGATTTATTGCTCACTTGTCTTCCATCCCTTCAAGCCCCAAGTTCAGATCTATTCCTTGCCATCCTATATTAGAAGCCTTTATAAAAGTAGATTCTTTTAAAACATGTATACTGTACATACAAACTGGATACAGCTTCTCAAAAAAGGTTCCTGTTACTTTTTACATTTTAACCACATGGAATGTTGTGTTACTGTAGATCAGTCTCATCAATGGGGTAGACATGCAGATATATTAATTGGAAACCTATGTTCTTCATCACATCTCTGCTTTCCATCCCCACTTACGATTTATCCACCCTCTGAATTTCAACACGGTTTTAATATCTATACTTGCTTCGATTGCCAGGTCATGGTGTGCCGTTTAGACATCTCTTCTTTAAAATCATTTCCATTCAACTTTTTGAGCAGGTCTCTTGGGTTTCTCTGGTCACTTTCCATTGATGGTTTTGAATATTGCGAAGAAAGCTTTACAAAGAAGGTCCTTGATTCAGATGGCTAAATATAATCCCTCTAGAATACCATACCACTGTGCTCTCAGCTTTCTAAAAGTATGCTGCCCAAACTTCATTACAGATGCAGGAATATTCACCAATGAGAATTCTAGTTACCAATGTGCCAATCATCTTCCTGTCATCTAACATACATACATCATTGTACAAATGTTGCCTTACAGAATTAGAACTGTAAGCATAGGCAGGGAGGGAAACAATGTCGCTTCGTTGTTTGGTGCTAGTGAATCTGAATCTTGTTCATCAACACTGGGCTGTAACCCATAACAACCAGTCACTGTTTAACTTTTGCCAGCCAGATATGGGACCGGTTAACCATAATGCCCAGGATCTGATGTTTTCCAGATAACAGATGCGTAATTTTGAACTTCATACCTTAAGTCTACTAGAAAATCATGTAAACATTAAATAAACCAAACAGGCTGGGTTTGCTTCCAATAAGAATTGCTCATCCTTAATTATCCCTAGTTGGGACCAGGTAGAAGGTACTGTTTTATTATTAAAGAGAAAAAAGAAATCATTTTGGATTATTTGGATACAATTGAGTCTATAGGAGACATCCTTTCATATAACAGGGATCTGGATAACAGATCCCATACCTGTAGAACAAAAAAAAGCAAACATTTGATTGCCAACTTGCCATGGGTTCTATGTATGTTTAAATTGCATATATATTTTGTTTGGACATCATATAAATGGTGATACTTTTGTATGTCATTGCAATAACTTTAAATTAAAAAAAAAGTGTATATATATATATATATATATATATATATATATATATATATATATATATATATATATATATATATATATATATATATATAGACAGTTAAGAACTTGTGTGTGCCTAGGTCCCTGCGCTGGGTATGATTATATATATATATGTTTTCAAATATATTTGCCTCCTCTCAAACACTTTAGCCATTCAGCTAAATATACCTTGTTCTCTGCCTAAATGATCTGCTAACACTTCAAGTGATTTCTTTTGAACAAAAAGGACTAATGTAAGCTGTCTGTCTTAGAGAAAGCAAAGGCATATTTGCTGCACTTTAAATGTCTTTTGATCTACATTTCCACATGGGTTATTTCAGACCACAGTCAACCTTTTTATGCACAGCGCTCTATAGTCTGGCTGGAAAAAAAACAGCCTTTGTCAGGATTACTCTCAGGGAGCTCAAATCAAAGGCAAGATATTAGGTGATAAAATCAAAACGATGTTTAGGAAAGTTTCCTTCCCCATGGAGAGTGTTTATGTGCAGAGCAAACTATTCATATAGTCTGAGCATGTCGCTGAGCTTTGGGCGTCAGGACAAAATACAATGAACAACATCTCCCTGACGGGGCTTATAGAAATGCTTGTTAGAATACTTTGGACTTAAAATTTAATATATCTGTTGGAAAAAAAACAGAAAAAAGCAAACAGGCGAGGTGCTCTCAATGTCAACTGTCCTACCCTGGCCTAACTGGGGCCGCAAGAACGAATGTTTTCTTTATAAGATACTTTTTGAACTGCACCCTTGGCTTAAACAGCTTTGTGAATAGCCCACCTGTAATCCTTCAATCATATCTGTGATAGAAAGTTAATAAAAGGTCTGGAAGAAGTTGCTGGTGTCATTACCGGGGGGCTTTGTAGTAGACAAAGTATAACTCGTCATAAAGTTTTTTACTTTGTATTGCTTTGTGAAGCCACAGCCAGCATAGAGGAGCTATTATTCCATGACGCTCAGCCTGCTCATTTAACATAATTGGTATAACCCTTTCTCTACATCCTATCGTGGAGAGATCTGATCCAATCAGCAGGCCATTCTGAACAGTGTTCTACAGATTATTAAATAAAAGCAAAGCCATGATTAGCTGGTTATCACCTGTGTTAGTAAATGAGTCCATTGATCTCACTAGCACTTGTGTTAGGGAAGATGCAGCCATTGTGGACAAGATTTACTTGGATAATCATATAATTTTAACACCTCCTAACACTACAGCTTTTGTTTTCGGCATTGCCTTGTGCTCAATTTTTGTAGGTACCTACTGTATTTTGCCATAATGATTAATAGTTGGTGGGGTGTCTAGTATATAGGCAGGGTGCTACTACAGTACAGCAGGGTTCCAGCTGCTGAGTGTAATATTGGTAACAGGATGGAACAGTGCAGAGAGGGAATTGCCAAGGGGAGCCTGGCTGCATATTGTTTCACACAGACTCATGGATCTTTAATTATACAACGGAGTACAATTTAGTAAACATTTTAAGTATCCTTAGATGTAGAGATGAAGTACATTGCCAAACCCTTAACTAAAACCAAAGGTCCGATCCAGGTGGGCTGCACACTATATAATACAACATTCAGTAATAGATTTTGCTGTTAGGCACCTACCATGTAAAAGAATTCAGCTACAACTCTCCCTGCATAATTGAAAATATTAAGTAGGTCAGATTCCATCTTTATTGAAATATATGTTTAAAAATACATAACAAAATGAAAGTAACGGCACAGTAAGTCTTCCTCAATTGTTGTCCTGTACAGAGAATTACTCATGCCCTTTTTTTCTCCATTGTATGCCTGCATAACTTTGTATAAAGCTGGCCTAGCTTTTTTGTAGTGTATACATATCTTGGGGCAATTTTCCATATCAATGATCGCTTTTTTTTCTTGTTTGCCACACACTGTGTATTGTAATGAAACGCCAAAAAGCCTTCATATTCTATGCACAGAGAGCAGCCAGTGATAAAGGAAATGCTTGGCCATAATGCAGACAGCTCGAAAAGAAATGCAAAACTGGAGAAGGCAAAATCCTGTTTTAAGTCAGTTTCTCTTATCATATTTTTTTTTTCACTCCATTGAAATGAAGAAAAGGCCACGGCTCCTTTTCTATCAACTTGCAAATGTTTGGGCCTAGATTTACAAAGGTATATTTCATCCAGGTAAACAATACAGCACAGCATGGAAGATTAGGAAATTGGATTGGTGTACACTTGCTTACATTGTTACATACCAAAGAAGCTGGAAACCTTTATTAGCCCTTTATTTCACACACAAACACACACACACCACCTTCACTATACCTGTGGTTAAAAAGCAAAGTGAAAATATTTACTAAGAAATATTTGAATGCAGAAGAAACCTTATTGATTTGTATACTTCTGGTTGTATATGTGAGAGCTGGCATATTGGAACAGGTTTTTGCACCTGTATTTTACTAGCCTGGCCGGTAAAAAAGATGCTTCATGCCAAGTCAATGTCACCCCCTTGCTTAGTTTTTTTGAGCAGGGGTAAATCAGGGGGGGAGCTGAAAAAACTCTTGAAGTTACCAGGAAGAGCTTTTTGCCTCCTCCTGATAACGTGTGTGGCTCTGCTGCCTAAGGCAAGTTTCCCAGCTCTCCAAATTGTTCCCCTGAGTGGCAACCCTATACTGGAACCAGTAATATATCATCCAAAGACTCAATTCTCACCTATAGATTTCCTTGGGGTTTGCCCCTGAAAGCTTGGGCTGCTGTTATCTTCTTTTCACAAATGTTGTAAGGTTTAAAAGGTTAAAGTAGAAGGAAAGTTGTTTACCACTTGTTAGGCACCCCCAAGTGAATGTATTGACTTACCTGAAACCCCGGGCAGAAAACTGCCCCGGCCCGGGGTTATTCCAGCGAGCACCACGGAGCGATCCTCCTCTGTCTTCTTCTTTCTTTTTGCGGCTGCGCATGTGCATTAGAGTGAAAAGCTGAACTTTAGAAGTCGGCTTTTTCATTCTACTGTGCATGCAACTGCCCCAGGAAATTTGAAGAAAGAAGAAGCCCAAAGAGGAGCACTCTGTGGTGCTCACTGGTATAGCCCCCGGGCTGCTGTAGTTTTCTGCTGATAGGAGCACCAGCCCAGGGTTTCAGGTAAGTAAATACATTCACTTAGTGTTGCCTAACATTTTGCACCCCCAAGTGGTAAACAACTTTCCTTCTCCTTTAAGGAAAGTATAAATTACTGGGGGTGCCAATTTGTTAGGGAAATGCCAATGTCAAGGGAATACTGGAGAGGTGGCAACCCTATTCCTTTCAGTGCACAAGTGCACTACACTTAGTTCTTGGGTATCCCTTGCGATGGGTTGGGATCAGTGCACAAGCAGTACAGTAAGATACTATACTATACATACGGTGGTCCTGGACAGTCTCAAGGAATCGTGACTACTCCCATAGCAAGTACCACAGGCTGGGTAACAAGTACTTTTTTCAGTAGGAGTGCCTAACCAATGTCCCCTCCTTGTCCTGTTACTGCTTGGCTACCATAAAGCATAACTACAGCAGTGCACCTAATGGTGTAACAATAGAGGAAGAAGACTGCAGTAGGGGGGGGGCCTGAACTGCAGGGTCTACTTTCTCTACAGATGTAAAGAATACCCCCCCCCCCTCTTTCTCCTACTTGTGGATGGGAAGCAGGGGACACTAACAGGGGGCAGGTAGGAATCACTGTGTGCTCGCGCCTCACATTATTTTTCTTTTCGGAGGGTCCCATTGCCAAAAAATGCCAATGAGTGCACAAACAACTACCACAGACTTGACTGCATGCGTAGTATCATTTATTTTTTCGGGTATCTTTTTTATGTGTTGTGCTACTGAACACACGCAGCATGGCAGCGTGAAACAGCCCTGAAGAGAAGTCGACCTGGCATTGTATTGGGCTCATAGAAAAAAATAGTTTGCTCTAGTTCTGGGAAAGATACAAATTAAGACTGGGTTCTGTTATTTAGAACTTTACAATTCAGATTGGTGTCTCTGTATCCTATAAGCCCCTTGGGCTGAATGAACTGTAAAGTGAACGTACTGATTGATTATCCTCTGACAGAGTGAACAGAAAGAAATCTAAAGCTTTGGATGAAAGGCAAATAGATGCTAGGTGGCACTGTAGCTTCAGCCCTTTCATTGCCTTGTGATTTTCTCCACCTCCTGTCTCCACTTGTCCTGAAGTGTTTGGTTCCACAATGCACAATCCACATATTCTTTTTATTATTTATCTTCTGCACATCCGTCAGACAATACCTTAACCTCTCCATGCCCTGACTGCCCAAGGCAGTCTCAGAGAGTAGAGCTTTGCAAGGATTCTGCTAGCAGTAAGTGGTTAATAAGCTTTAGCTGAATAGGGTTAGGGATCCTTACTTAGAACTCAACAGCCTCCCGAGGGAAGATTGTGTCTTTTGGGCCCTGATGGAACATCTACTCAATATTTCATCAGCCATATCTTGCAAATGGCCACGTTCTGGTAAACAGTCAACATACTTTATTTTTTTCCCATTCACTGTTTAGGTAGATGACTCATTAAGATAAATACACAATGGAGCTGTGTTGCCACCTAAGCACTCTAACTAACACTCTAACTAACTGTTTTAATAATGATACACAACTCAGACTCTCTTATAATTCCAAGTATAGACATCGCTTTTGTCATCAACCTTATGATAAGACCAAAGGGAAATATTAAACTCAATGAAATAACATCTGCCAACATATATTTTATACATAGCAGAGTTAATCATGCACATTTTTTTTTTACAAAAAGATCATTTCTAGGTGTTCTTTTCTTGCAGTTTGGAATGCATTTACAATATCTAGGTTTATCCAGCAGCACAAAATGGAACCATTATCTACAAGGACACTGTGATGTGCAGAGTATATGACAACACTATGTGCAGGGTGATTATAAGGACTCATACAGGCCCAGACTGGCAATCTGTGGGTTTTAGGAAATACCATATGAGTAAGATTCCATAGATACTCACTTTTAAGTGGGCTGGTGGGGGCTGTTTGGCGCTATTTTGATTCCCAGTCCAGGCCTGGACTCAGACCTTTTTTTTCCATACCAAGACTTTTCTTTGTGGGGAAGGTTGGAACTCTTGAGTTAGGTTTTCTAGTTATATTAAATGAGACACTTTTCTTGTTTTTTTTTGAATAAAGAGAAGTATAACTCCTTTGGGCTGCTTGGGGGCAAGTTCTTGCTTTGATCACAAAAAACATCCATATTGATTGATTGATTGTTTCCCACTCCTTACCCCAACTCCTGACAAAGGTTGCAATTATTGGTTACTTTCGGCAATGCTGCTTTAATTCTATCTGCATAATCTAACCCAAGACATAATGTAGTGGTCATGACAGAAAATTCAATATGCCCCTAGCTTGGTGCCATCACTACATTGCTTCTTCTAAATGGTCATATCATATGAGCACATATGTCTAAAGTCAGTGTACATCTGTTTTCAGTAGTAACTATCAAGGCACATCAAAGAAATCCTGATGGTGTTAATTCAGAACGCTGGGTTATTATACATAGACCTGCCTATTCTAAATATTTATTAGAATAATTTTAGGTTCATTCAGATCTACTTTACCTACCGCTGACTAGATGTAAATGCTCAGTGCACCACCTCAGTGTGCAGAGAGCTTGATGACTGATGCATAGACCCCTGGCTCATTGAACCTTTGAGGATATGTAGAACCATGCTGGTGGAATTTGAGATGTAAGTTAGGGTATTGTGTGCAGGGCTGCTATAATTATAAAACTGATACATTGAGCCCTGCAATTATTTAGTGCTCTTGTACATAGGCATGTTGTTCATTTGACACAAGTTTGAGATGCAGGTTTGACCACACCCAAGCACATAAACTTAATGATTCCCATTTTAGACAAAAAGTATATTTAGCACAAGCCCTGTTCATCAGGTGTATAACTATAGAAGAAGCAGACCCTACAGCTGCAGGGGGACCCAGGAGGTATAAGGCCTCATGATGCCCTAAATCATATACAACCTCAAAAATATTGGTAAAACAGGTAAACAAACGTAAAAAGTAAAATACTTTACTGTGGGCCCGAGTAATATCTAGTTATCCCACTACTTTTCATTGAATTAATGTTGAAAAGTTGTGGTATATTGAGCCTTGTGCCCCACAAATAATAAAATAAGTCATGTCGTGTGTAGGCTTTACGTGCATTTTAAAATATATTATTTTATTTTAAACTTGACAACAAATTTATATTTACGTTTGCAGATTTATTATATGTAGGTAAGAGGAGGCAGCAGAGATACAATTATAGTTATTTTAACACTGACTGTTGCATACTGGATTTAACATTTCAGTATTAGCAGTGTATAGAGCGAAAGCTTGTTAGCAACTACACCACACTCACTCACAGTTGCACACACATGCCAAACACACAGACCTGCACACAGATTGCTATTTTTAAACAGCAGTAGCTCAGGACTAAACTGCTTGTCCCAGATCTGTTTCTCTGATTAGGACTTAAGGCTAAATAGGTCCCAGATTGTTTTCTGCTCTACCCTCAAACCAAAACTCCTCTCTCTCTCTCGATAGTAGATTGTGATGTTTACAGGGATTAAATGACATTTCACAGTGACAGAAAATAGGACAACAGCAATAATTATTATTGACACTTGGCTTTACTTTGCCACATGCTTATTTCCCAGGGCATAGGTCACAAACACATTAAAACCGGTTTTCTAAAGAAAATATAAACTGCCCCTATGTATAGAGCAACCATTACACTCAATTAGTAATACATACAATATTTTGTTTTTCCAATTACAGTTTAATATCAAAAATGCACTAATAACTCTACAGAGAGTGTATGTAATCATCATGGTCTACAAGCCCACTGACCACAACCTCCTATATCATTTCAAAGAACTCTCCTTTAGTGTCATAATTCCCTTAAAAGAGGCCAAATGGGTGGTAGGAGTGGGGCAGATTGTGGTCATTAGAGGCCAATGGCATGATTTAATGTCATAAAGCAATGCTGCTTGCATTTTGAGGTGAGAGGTATTGCTTTGTACTGAGGCATGTCAAGCAGTAAATGTGAAGTATGAACAGATCCTTCATAAGTTAAGCTATAGCCTCATGAGCTTCAGGGATTCTATTATATGAAAACCTGTGTTTTTACAAAATGCATCCGTTAATATCGCTCCTCCAGCAGATTTCTGCATTGAAATCCATTTTTGAAAAGAGCAAACAGATTTTTTTTAATATTTCATTTTAAAATTTGACTTGGGGCTAGACATGTTCTTCCAGGTGCCCTCAGCCATGTGACTTATGCTCTGATAAACTTTTATCACTCTTTAAGCTGTGGGCACACAGGCTGAAAGAAGCAATCTGCTCCTAGCTCCTGCTCCATTTATTTTCAGTTACAATGAGTAAGAGAAAAGAAAGTTTATCTGAAAGAAGTTTCATTGTGAAGTGTTGGCTCTTTCTGAAAGCACATGACCTGAGATGACATGACCACAATGGCCTGAAATGGCTGCTTACACACCAACATTACAACTTCAAATCTACATTTATTGGTTCAAGAAAAAAACCTTAAATGGTAGAATGCATTATTTGCAATAGTTTAATTTAGTAATTAAAAACAACACCATAAAAACCATGACAGAAGTCCTTTAACCATTTTCAGTAATGTTAAGATTTACTTCTGCATTTTGGCTTTTGGTAAGTGCTGCAGAAGAAATAGATGGGAGCACGAAGGCTGCATCAAGAAATACAGTATTGGACCTAAACATGATGGCTCTGCCTAGAATGCTTGGAGGCTTTAGGGAACCTAATTATCTATATGGATTTACTACTTTATGTCAAGTAAACTTAGCAGCTGGCAGACATATCATAGGCAGTTATACTGATTACTTAACATAAAAGTGACTAAAACCCTGTTAAAGCTTATAGATGACTTACAAACAAGTGCATCATGCTACATTCTTGCCAAAAAGCATCAATTTGGCCATCAGCATGAGTTGAAAAAAATGTCTCAAATTTACCACAATAATATTGAGGGATGATGGTAGCTGTATTTCTTTAACTGTTAGAAGGCTACATTCTGGGACTCCACTGGTAGAGACACCATGAATTGTCCAATTGTCACACACAGCCTCAACGTTTTCCCCTGATGTACCAAGTACATTCCTATGTGCCAGATCCTACTGACTTCATCCGAATCTCTCCATTATTATATCCCCTTATCATTCAGGTAATGTTACAGCTTATGGTGTAGTCTGTTCTCTTGTAGTCTACTTAGAGTAACCTGAAAATATAGCAGAACAACTTTAGTTATCTCTGATAGATGACTTATCACAACAAAGAAGTTCATGTAACTTGGACAGAAAACTTTTGTTTTTAGCCTTGTTAGCTAAGTTTTTTTAAGAAAGTTGTGCCCTTTTAAAGTTTTGTAAGTCTCTATTTTTATCCTTAAAGGCATCAGAAAGCGTGTATTAAGCCATTATGAGAACTCCAGCGCTACCCATGAAATCATACTGTGCTGTTAAGGTCTTAAAAGGACATTTCTCTTCATAATAAAACTAAATGCCATGCTACTAGTTCCCAGAGAAGGGCATAAATCACTTGCTATTTCATGCAAGTTTTTTTAAGTTCTCGCCTAAACCATGATAATAGCAATAAATAAATGTTGACTGAGTGCTGCACAGAAGTGAAGGATCTCCATAAAAGACAATAGTAAGATCATTTGTATCAAATGCATTGTAGGATCCAGATTAGATAGGATCCCACAATATTTAGATAATATTCAGTCAATTTCTGCCATTTTTTTACAGATAAAATGTAATTAATATAAATACACCCAAGGAGTCAAATCTATATTTATTGCAATATACTGTAGAAAATGCACTGATGATTTATACTTGTTCCTCATGCAAATCTAGAAAAACTGATGCACGGGATAAGAAGAGTTTATTTTAATACAGCCTTCCCCAGGCTGACATGATAAGAAAACAAATATTCTGGCAGAATTATGATTGGTCAAATACAGATGGAACATTTCTGTTAAGAATAAACATATGTTGTACAGGTCTATTTAATGTCATATATCAATGGAGCATGTCTCCCACCGATGTTATCATGTTATCAATGGAAGGTATGGAAAAGCAGCAGACACCCACAGTAGAGTAATAGAAGGTAGAGTAAGAACATTTTTTGCAAGGTTTTTTAACCCAGAGCAACCAATCATCAAGTAGAATTGAAAGCAAACATCTGATTGGCTGGTATTGGTTAATAGACATGTTGCAAATTTCCATTGCTAGTCTAAATAATGAGGTGGCCAACAAGTGGCTGATAACTTGTAAATTTCTTGCTACAATTTACTGATCATAGGAAGTAATGTCATAACAGGTACAAAGTTTTCCCCAGGTCTGGTAACTTCTTGCAAGTAGTTACCAGCATTCACTTTTTGAGATGAAATGCCTTTTTTCTCCATGTTTGTAAAGACCCTGAGATTAAATATGTTCAGACAGTAACTAAATATCTAACCCACCAAACAAATTCTGCACATGCTTAGCAATCACCCCACTACCCACAGAATCCTCTGTCTTTTGGTTTGGTGACTAATACTAGGTCATTAAGGCTTACAGAATAGGGGCATATTTATCAAGGGTCGAATTCCAAATTGAAAAAACGTCAAAATTCTAATTCAAAAAGACCAACTGAAATTAAGTCAAAGTTTTTTTCTGCCCGAATAGGTCAGTTTTTGATCAAATTGGCCGAATTTGAATCGTATGAATCGAAGGAATAGCGCATTCGATCAAATTCAATTCAACGTTTTTCCCCAAAAAAACTTAGACTTTTCAAAGTCCACCAGTTGATGGTTCTAGGAGGCCCCCATAGGCTAAAACAGCAATTCGGCAGGTTTTTGATGGCGAATGTTGTAGTCGAATTTTTAAAGAGACAGTTTATGATACATTTCAAATTTTTTACAAATTCAAATCGAATTTGGACTATTCCCTAGTCGAAGTACACAAAAAATAGCTCGAAATTAGAATTTTTTTCATTCGAAAATTCATCTCGGTCTTTGATAAATCTGCCCCATACTGTTTTGGCTACAATGCTGGACACACATCTGTGAATGTGAACCTGTATTCACTACACATTCATGAAGTCATTCGCAAGAGTGTGTCCCTAAGTTCTTATCTATATAGCACTTGCACTCAAGATATGGTGCAGTGAGCACCATATCAGAAGGCAAAGTCAGGCCCTTAGGGCAGGTGGTAAGGGCAGTTTCCTGATGTGGTCTGTGCCTCCTGATGCTCCCTTGCACATTTAATGATGCAGGTGAATGGAAGCCTATGTGCTTCTCACTGGCCATCAAAGAAATATAGAAAAAGTAGTAAATTCTTTATTTATACCATCATCTCTAAAGCCTTACACGTTTCATATCAAACGACACTTGTGGGCATATTTATGATTGCTTGAGCTTTTTGGCTTGAGCAGTCTTAAAAGAAACGAGCGTGAGATTCCTTGCTTGAGTTTCAGGCCAAAAAATCTTGGCAAGTTCCATAATTTTACCTAAACAGGCTTTTGGAATGAAGAAAAACAGTGACATCTAAAAGCTGCCAAAAACGTGAGCAATCTCAAACAGGCACCTTAAAGTGGACCTGTCACCTACACATAAAACGCTTCATAATGAAAGTCATTTACAAATGAAACACAAATTATTTTTATAATTAAAACATCCATACATGTTATTAATGTGTTTAAATATCTGAGCTGTCAATCAAATATAATCTGCCCTGCCTCTATGCCTGAGGCATAGAGGCGGGGCAGTCAATTACTTTCACTTTCCATTCAGCACTTACATATCACTGTTCTCCTCAAATTTCCCCTTCCCTCCACAGGCTCTATAATTATGTAGGGCACTGTGCATGGGCATTAGGTTCCCCATTCTGGTGCATATACAAGATTTTGGGGTGATAAGACAACTAGTCTTGATAACAATGTCCACAAAATGGCTCCTGCCTGCTTGCTGTGATAGTGTTATTCCAAGACTGAAGGAAACACAATTTAAATATTAAATATAGTGTAAGTAAAGTTTATTTTGCTCAACTAACATGGTAGAAAATACATTTGGACTATTTCTAAGGGTGAGAGGTCCACTTTAATTGTTGTCTTGATTAAGTACAAGGTACTCTTATTACTACAGAGAAAAAGGAAATTATTTAAAAAAAAATTTAATTATTGGAATAAAACAGAGTCTATTGGAGCTTTCTGAATAATATAACCATACCCTGTATATATACATACATATACATTAATATATATATATATATATATATATATATATATATATATATATATATATATATATATATATATATATATATATATATATATATATATATATATTTGCTACCTTCTCTGTAATTTAAGTATCTCCTGACAGACAGTTACACATCTGGTTTGCAGTCTGTTAATGCCAAGGGGACTGTATTAGCACACTCTTTCACTGCTTTTATCACTCCCTTTCTCTGATCAGGCAACTACTTTGATGCCAATTGCAAAAGTCTTGAACCATCCCTACAATCTGCGTCGTTCTAGTTTAGATTGACTTTATTTGAAGACCTGTTAAAGAAACGCCTGTGTTCAGCTGCCTCAATGTGGTTTTCTCTTTTATGTTACAGATAATCGCCAAGTTGCTTTGGAGAGGTCGCGGTCCAGGCATCATGGGAAAATGTTAGCTGTGTGATACTCCATAAACCAAGAAAACTAAAGAACTTGACAGGTCTCCCTTCTACCAAGAAACAAGAACACAGAAGAGCAGGCAAAGACCTATTGGAATAGAAATTGCATCAAGTGAAACTAGGGAATTGATAGATATATGTAATTTATTCAAAACTTGTTAGAGCTGCCATTTGTAGGAGTAAAGGAGTTCATATATATGAATAAAAAAAAAATATATATATAACCTAGCTAACAGTATTAGATGTGTAAAATTTGACTCGTTACTCATGTGTCACTAAACTGTCTTAATCACAAAGAATGTAACAATGGCTTATTACAATGCAAAAGTTACCAGCATAAAGGCAAGGAAATGCTAATTGTAGGGCACCATACTTTTTGTAACCACTATAAAATGTTAAAAGAAAAAAAAAAATCACATGACAAGCAAATATTGCACACGTGAAACGATCTTCGTTTATACTATTTTGGATTTTATTTTAATATATATTGCTAGATTCTTTATTCTGACTATAGTCACACATAGTTTTAAAGGAAAAGTTATGCTTGAAGGCATGTTGCCACACACTATGTGAAAGAACGTATTGTAACATTCACAGGCATGAATGTAAATGGGTCTTTTTTATTGTTTTATTATTTTTTTCTGCGGGTTATGGGATGCTTTTTCCCTTCACTGCTTTTTCTGCTATCTCAATAAATCGTTACAAAGTGCATTTTACAACATACCCTGTCTAATTACAAAAGGTTATTATGATGCAAGTATGAAATGCCCCACTCACTATGCACTCAGCAACAAAAGCACAGACATTCCTATTCTGCACTATACACAAAAGTTCAGGCTAAAATAAAATTTAAAACACACATATATATATATATATATACACACACATACATACGCACATAAGTCTCAGGCTCAAGAAAATTCCTTTTAAATGGAATATATGAGCTTAATCATATAACAATTCTAAAGACGAGTCTTGACCCTAAGGAAGGTTGCTCAATGTTCCTGAAATTTCTGACTATTAGAGCAGAAACCCATCTCATTCACACTATGGGGCTCATTTATATAAGTGCCAGAAAAAGCCAAAGACATACAAGTTAAATACAATTTATGCAAATTCATGTTTATTTAGATTTACAATATATTTTAGGCCTGGTTTTTAAAACTGGTGTAAACAGCTGTGCAATTTTTAATTTATAAATCGGTGATCACTTAACATCAGCTCTTCAAACAGTCCTCAGACATTCATTTTTATTTTGCACTTTTATAAATACTTCTCCTTGACATTAAGGGAAGTACTTTCGAAAATTCCCTCGAAATCGCTTTAACCCTTAGTAAATCTGCCCCTAAGGGGTTATCAAAGGTCTAATATTTTTTCCATTAAAAATTTGAGTTTTCAAGGGTATTTTTTAGTCAATGGTTAAAAGAAAACTTGAATTTTTCTAAATGTATTTACCCCAAGCCAGGAAATAGCTTGAATCCAAAAATACACCATATAAAACCGGTCTAGATCATGTAGAACGGCAGAGGTCCCTTGAACAATTTGAAGATGTTTGAAGCCTTCATGATGTTCGAGTTTTTTTCGTTGGGTTTCGATCTAAAACTCAATAAATTTGAGCGATTCCAATTTGCTTCTGTCAAAAACTTGATCAATTCGAGTTTTCGGTTTCTCACCTCAAATTCACTGAGAGGTTTTTTACAATTGAGCTTTTACTTAAATTAGAAATCAATCGAATAAAAAAGCCCACAAAGCTCTAAAACGCGACCTTTGATAAACAACCCCTAATTGTCAGAGCTCAAATCTGGACATTATGCCACATTTAAATAGGGATCCTCTATTTATCTTCCTTAAAGAGGACAATACCTTCAGTAGAAGACTACACTTCCTCAACTTTTTCTGGCATGCTTGAGCCTGTAACCCAACAACCTTAAAAATAGATTTTGAAAACAACACATTTTGGTTCCTCCTGAGCCCGTTGGCAGATTGTTGCAAGAGGATTGTACAACAACAATCCTGTTTACACTAACCTGTTTCTGTTTGGTATCATTCTATTGCTAAAAGCACAGATTAGCTTTCCTAGCCCTCAATACTAGAGATGTCGCGAACTGTTCGCCGGCGAACTTGTTCGCGCGAACATCGGGTGTTCGCGCTCGCCGGAAGTTCGCGAACGTCGCGCGACGTTCGCCATTTTGGGTTCGCCATTGTTGGCGCTTTTTTTTGCCCTCTCACCCCAGACCAGCAGGTACATGGCAGCCAATCAGGAAGCTCTCCCCTGGACCACTCCCCTTCCCTATAAAAACCGAAGCCCTGCAGCGTTTTTTCACTCTGCCTGTGTGTGCTGAAGAGATAGTGTAGGGAGAGAGCTGCTGCCTGTTAGTGATTTCAGGGACAGTTGAAAGTTTGCTGGCTAGTAATCGTTTTGATACTGCTCTGTTATTGGAGGGACAGAAGTCTGCAGGGGTTTGAGGGACATTTAAGCTTAGGTAGCTTTGCTGGCTAGTAATCTACCTTCTACTACTACTACTACTACTATAAGAGCCCAGTGCTATTAGTCTAGCAGTGTTGGGGAGTGGGACTGGTGTGCTAATCTGCTGCTCCTAGTAGTTCAGCAGCACCAACTTTAATTTTTTTTTTAATATTCATTTTTTTTTATTTTACTTTTTTTTATTTTACTACCGCTGTAGTAGTGTATAAGTTGACCTTTTAGGCATTATTTGCCCTGTAGGCATTATTTGCACACTGTTTTCTTCAACCCGCCATCTAGCTGTGTGACCTTGTTCACATTCTGTCTAAATATCCATAATATTACCGTCTCCAGAAAAAACACCGGAGTGACTTTTTTCAAGCAGCCATAATATATTTTACGTAATCCGTATCCACCGCTGTAGTAGTGTATACGTTGACCTTGTAGGCATTATTTGCACACTGTTTTCTTCAACCCGCCATCTAGCTGTGTGACCTTGTTCACATTCTGTCTAAATATCCATAATATTACTGTCTCTAGAAAAACCACTTGAGTTACTTTTTTTCAAGCAGCATTCATATATTTTACGTAATCCGTATCCACCGCTGTAGTAGTGTATACGTTGACCTTGTAGGCATTATTTGCACACTGTTTTCTTCAACCCGCCATCTAGCTGTGTGTATTATCGTTTCCAGAAAAACCAACTGAGTTTTTGTTGTTGTTGTTGTTTTTTTAAAAATTTTTCTGGCAACTGTGCTTCAGTGGCTGCGTCCAAAAAAACTGGGCAAACAATGTCTACAAGGTCAACGTATGGCGAAAAATTACTATTTTCAGCATTTATATGGCATATTTTTTTCTGGCAACTGTGCTTCAGTGGCTGCGTCCAAAAAAACTGGGCAAACAATGCCTACAAGGTCAACGTATGGCAGTTGTTTAAAGAGAACAGTAGATTACTAGCCAGCAAAGCTACCTAAGCTAAAATGTCCCTCAAATCCCTGCAGACTTCTGTCCCTCCAATACAGAGCAGTATCAAGCAGATTACTAGCCAGCAAGCTTACTATCATCTGTCCCTGAAATCACTAACAGCTCTCCCCCTACACTATCTCTTCCAAGCACACACAGGCAGATTTTTCAGATACATTTTTGCCCTTGATCCCCTCTGGCATGCCACTGTCCAGGTCGTTGCACCCTTTAAACAACTTTAAAATCATTTTTCTGGCCAGAAATGTCTTTTCTAGATGTTAAAGTTCGCCTTCCCATTGAAGTCTATGGGGTTCGCGAACCGTTCGCGAACCGCTCGCATTTTTGCGCAAGTTCGCGAATATGTTCGCGAACTTTTTATTCCGACGTTCGCTACATCCCTACTCAATACCTAAAGAGTCTGCTGTTCTGACATTTAGGGGCACATTTACTAAGGGTCGAATATCGAGGGTTAATTAGTCGAAGGATTTACCGCATTTACTTTGATCGAACGATTCGAAGGATTTTAATCCATCGTTCGAACGATTTTCCTTTGTTCAAAAATTGCTTAGAAATCTTATGGGGAAGGTCCCCATAGGCTAACATTGGTGCTCGGTAGGTTTTAAGTGGCGAAGTAGGTAGTCAAAGTTTTTTTTTTAAAGAGACAGTACTTCGAATATCGAATGGTCAAATAGTCGAACGATTTTTAGTTTGATTCCAAGTCGTAGTCGAATGTCGAAGTAGCCAATTCGATGGTCAAAGTAGCCAAAAAAACCTTTCGAAATTCAAAGTTTTTTTCATTCTAATCCTTCACTCTAGCTTAGTAAATGTGCCCCTTATTATAGTGTAAAATTGGCAAAAGAATTGACTTTAGGGAAAAATTAGATTAATGATATGTTCTGGTAAGGATGATTCATGTCGGATAATTCCCTTAGATATGCAGTTAAACTTGTCTACTTTGGACAGCAAATTGGAACACATGGTTTCATTTCGGGTAAGGTTTACATGCCTTGTACATTGAATGCAAAAAATGAAGATAGATTTTTGTGTGCGCATAGCATATTTTATGCACATTGACCATGGCAGTCAACATGAAAGCTATTGGTTAATTAATTCCAGTATTACTAATAAAATATTCTCTGGTCTAAGAAGAACACCACTATAGAGTAGGTCAACACGGAAGCACATTTTCTTACCGTCTGGCTGGACAGGGTGGCATTTTAACCTATATCCTCTGCCACTTTCCTCTCCTGCACTTCATGAATACAGTGCCATTGAATAAGGGAAAGCCAGTGCTACAGTATATACATTGGGGCAGCTGCAGGGCTCTGCATAGACCTGCAGTGCAAAGGGCAATATGCCCCTATTTGTGCACTTTGCATACTGAGATGGTAAACAATTCCTTTTTTTTTTTTTTTTTTAATTAGCAGAATATAACTTCCTGACCAACTTCATTGTTCAGCCCTCAACAGTCCAATTTCAGTGGGTAGAAGAGATAATACATGAACTGCATTCATTCCAGTACCACATGTGCCTGAAATATAGGCGAGATACACAGATCTGAGGCAGCAAAAAACCACACCGCAAGTAAATTTTTTTTATTGACACTTGGATAGTGAAGGGCGAATCTGTGCGAATTTACTGCAAAAGTTTTGAATTGAGACAATTTTTTATACGTGCGACTATTTGGTTCAAATGCATCAAAGTCAAAGGGTGTCCGAATCATTTTGACGCAAGACAATTTTTATACACGCGCCAATTTTTTTTTGACACAGCAGATTTTCCGGCAGCGCAAATTTGTGTCTGCCAAACTTATTTGACCATCACTACACTTGGATATTCAGCTTAGTTATTAATGTTTCATTGTCACTGTAGTAACTATGGATAACATTATTCATGCATATTTTTTTGCCACATCGATCAAGTGATCATGAAATGCAAAGCACTACACTAGAAAGCTAGAAAATACTTGTACAGGTATGGGACTTGTTATGCAGAATGCTCAGGACCTGGGGCTTTCCGGATAACAGATCTTTCCGTAATTTGGGTCTTCATGCCTTAAGTCTACTAGAAATTCATTTAAACATTAAATAAACCCAATAGGCTGTTTTTGCTTCCAATAAGGATTAATTATATATCTTAGTTGGGATCAAGTACACGCTACTGCTTTATTATTACAGAGAAAGGAAATCATTTTTAAAAATTTGGATTATTTGGATAAAATGGAGTCTATGGGAGACAGCCATTCTGTAATTCAGAGCTTTCTGGATATCGGGTTTCCGGATAAGGGATCCTATACCTGTATAAATATTCCTATTCCCACCATGTTTGTAGACTCAGCTAATTCCAAAGCAGTGTATAACAAGGTTAAAAAAAATCACAACAATTATGACATTTATGCATGTGAGTTTATCAATAAGGGTTATTGTTACATGATAATATCAGGGTTATCCAAACCCTTAGGCCTTAATTGGACCAAATTGCAGTGATCTACTCCTCTAGCCAATATGCAAAAAAAAAAAAAACTTTCATTCTAGTTCTAACCCAACCCTTCACACTATATATTCTAGTTGGACACACCAAGTGCAATTTGATAGAATTTTTGGATTTCATTTAAAAACTAAAGCATCCCATAAGTGTAGTGATATTGATAAAAAAACGTATTACAAAGCTACATGTATATGCATGATATTCAAGTGTAACAATATAGGTTTATGCCATAAAAGCAAAGTTCTGAAAAATGCAGAGTAGCTTTGTGGGGTTGGTGATTGCCATCTCCCACCACCTTGGACTCTCAAGTGCAATATACCTATTGCTACATATGCAGTTGAATTAAGTCTGAACCTTACATGAATTGTGCATGCTCTGGGACTTATTTGTATCTATATAATCTAACTGTGTTGACAATCACAGTTAAGATACCCAAAGTATTGCAAAATGGATGGGGTTCTTCTCTTGGTTTTGTTCTTCTTTAAGGTAGTGGCTACATTTTTGTTTGTCTGTGCATTTGCTTCATTGTTAACATTTCCTAGCTTTAAGTATTTTCAGATTTTCTTATTTCTCCTAATGATAGTTTTTTTTTAGCAGCACAATATTAAAATTGAAAAAGCTTAAATTCTGTGCCAAACAATTTCACTTATCTGTATATATGTAGAACTAAACCATCTTCCAATACTTATGAAAATTGCATTTAACAACATCTGGGGAGCAAATCTTGGATATAAAAAAATAGCTTGATGATCAGATAACTCAAACCATTCAATGATATAATAAAATAGATTAGGATAATAGTTTTCAGAAAGTTCTGTTAACAGGATCCTATATAAAAAGGACTGTTGGTTTGAGACCATCCATTTAAAAATAGCCGTGAGTAGTTCCCTAATTTCTTTAAAATATATGTGTCATAGCAAAGTCGAAGGAGAGAAAGGGAATAGAACTGTTTCTGAAGAGCGGCAGTCCAAGCCCAAAGCTATGCACCAGTACATCTTTGTTAACGCTCACCTGCTAGTGAATTACTAAAAAAAAACTAAAGAAAAGGGTAGACATATATTACATAATCATTCTTCAAATCTGAACAAATTGAAAGCATGCAAATATGCCACTTAGAAAACTATGTTAGATGTAGGAGTCATAGCCACATTGCTAATTTACTGGCCAAACTGTAACAATATCTAAACAGACAAAATAGGTTATATAATAAAAGATGCAAAGTTTGTACAAAGGTCTAGTAACCAAAAGAAATCCTCCAGCAGGCAGTATTTATTGGTTAGGTCAGTGGTCCTCAACCAGTGGCATGCAATCAACATGTTGCTCAAAAACCCCTTGGTTCCCAGTGGCTTCAAAGCAGATGTTAATTTTTGAATTCTAGGCCTAGAGGGAAGCTTTGGCTGAATAAAAACCAGGGGTACTGCCAAACAGAGCCTCTTGTTGCCTGACAATCCACATAGGGGCTACTAAATAGTCAGTCATTTTGCATGACTTTCATCATGCTTGTGTTGCTCTCCAGTTTTTTTATATTTTGTGGCTTATGGGTAAAACAAGGTTGTGGAACCTTGGGTTAGATGTTTGAAAGCAAACATCTGAATGATCGCTATGACTTATGAGAATTGATGGGCACTTTGTGGCATTTATGACATTGCCCCTAAACTGTCTGATGACTATAGTTGAAAGGGACCAACAAAAATAGAATATTACAATGGAAAGTAGGCCAATTTTTTTCTTAGCTTTATTATGTTTAGATGTTTATGTAGCTTGATGAATGGTCCTAATGGAGACAGGCAACAACCTACACTATCACTGCTGTTAAAATTTCACCTTTTAATGCAACATAAAGTTATGTGGTTTTGACAGCTTCTCTGGAACTTGATATATTATTATATTATATTGGTTGAGGCACAATTCCCAATTAATTTCCAATTAAATTTCCAATTAAACCCGGTCAAAGAAAACAAGATAAATAATACAACAGTAACTCTGTATGCAACAAATACAGGCATATTGATTTGCTTTGCCAAATCTGTTCATAGCATATTTTGGTGTAGCCAAAATATAGACTGTGCCATGAAGCATACGGCAGGCCTGAGATGCTCTGATAAAAATGCAACCAGTTAAAGAGTTGTAATTAGTAGTCCACGTTTCGTAAATGGCAAATAAATTTGCAAAACACCTGGGAAAATCTGCATGTGTCAAAATTGACGCGGGTGTCATTTTTCGAGTTTCGCAAATCTTTCACCATTTCGAGGGAAATTCGCAAATTTTTTCAGCGAAACAAAATGGGAGAAATTCATCCATCACTAATTGTAATAACTAAAATTAGCTTGAAACTGTTTTACATTTGTCACCTTGGTGGAACTGGTACGATCACCATTACAATAATATTTTCCTGTAGCAGAGAAATTACAATGACAAATCCAATACTATAGTAATAAACATATTGATCTCAAGAACTAGAGGGGTATAGCATGATGTATTTATAACATTAAGGCATGCCAACTTTACAGACTTTAATCCAACAATACGAGAATTCGTCAGTTTTATATTTCAACTGACCATGTTGCATGAAGCCGGAACTAGTTTAGACTATTACATTCCATTTATACAATGCAAAGCTTATACAAGGTTTTGCTGTGTTTTATGTCCTATGCTACTTATATTAAAATAAGCCATCATATTATATTCATTTGAGAGATCCTTTTATACTAGAGATTTATAAGAAAAGCATGTATTGTGAATTAACCCATGATGCCAACTTTGTTAAGAATCTGAACATAATACCATTATAATATGCCTTTCCATGGCACACAATTGTATTGCTATACATTGTCAGGTAGAGAAACAATGAAATCAAATAGAATCATTCAATTCTTGAGTCTCTACACCAGCTTTAATATCTTTCCTTTTAATGAAAATGGAGAAAGATATGAACCTGCAAACAGTACAAATATGATTTTAGTACAGGTGTGGGACCTGTTATCCAGAATGCTCAGGACCTAGGGTTTTCCGGATAACGGATCTTTCCTTAAAGTGGACCAGTCATCCAGACACAAAAATCTGTATACTAAAAGTCCTTTTCAATTGAAACATGAAATCCAATTTCTATTTTTTATCAAAGCATTCATAGCCGTTGTAAGCTCATTTAAAAATCTCAGCTGTCAATCAAATATTGTCTGCCCCTCCTCTATGCCTTAGACAAAAAGGCGGGGCAGACAATTACTTTCACTTTCAGCACTTCCTAGTTGTCACTGCACTCCACACATTCCCCTGTTCTCTTTACCGTTTAATTGTGTAGCCAGGGCATGAGGATGGACATCAGGTCTCCCATTCTGTTGAACAAACAAGATTCTGAGATGATGCAAGGCTTGCCTTAACAACAGTGTCCACAAAATGGCTCCTGCCTGCTTGCTATAATTAGGAGTTCCCAGACTGAAGGAAACAAGATTAAAATCATTTATATAGTGTAATTAAAGTTAATTTTGCTTGACTAATGTGCTAAAATAGGATTTTGAATAATTTTCTGGGGTGACGGGTCCCCTTTAATTTGGATCTTCCTACCTTAAGTCTATTATAAAATCATGTAAATATGAAATAAACCTGATAAGATGGTTTTGTTTCCAATAAAGATTAATTATATCTGAGTTGGGATCAAGTACAGGGTACTGTTTTATTATTACAGAGAAAAAGGAAATAATTTGTAAAAATTTGGATTATTTGAAGTCTATGGGAGACAGGCTTTCCATAATTCGGATCTTTCTGGATAAACGGATCCCAAACCTGTACAACAAAGACAAATAAATGTAATTTAAACATTGTAACTAAGGTATTAAGAGTCACTGCCATTCATCTCTAATGATTTCAGACTCAAGTGGTCCACCTTTTTTTATTCTTATCTATAAAAGGGATACTAGCTATACTATGGGATTACGGAGTGAAATGGGATTGAGAATATAACGTATCATAATTTTAAAATAACTATTTTTTTTTTCTTTTACAAAATGGTGCCTGTATGTCTGTACAGTATACAAGGGATTCTTCCCAATCTGTACATTGGTGCTAACTGTCTCTAGGCATGGCCTGCACTTCAACCCGAATTCAACACCTAAACAGATATACTAACCTCTAGTCATTGAATGTTAACACTTGACTTTTGTTAGTATGCAAAGTAGTTGTACCCACAGGTTTGGCTTACTTGCATACCCACAGCACCGCAGGCACTTCAGAAGTATTGTTTTTTCTTTCCACAAATGCCAATTGAACGCTTGTAAATGTGCCTATATGTAAATAGCACTCACGTGCAAAGATAATGAAGGAGAAAAACAAAAGTCGAGGATAGGAAATGTGTATACGCTGCGATGATTTGCCAGTTGCCATTATTTCTATGTGTTATTATGAATCCAGTAAAGTGCTATGGATGTCCTATGTATGCATTCAGGGTAAGCATAGCATTTATGTTTTACTATACACTGAGCTAATGTTTTATACAATTGGATTTTGGAATATTGAAAATGCAGTTCAATAAAATTATATTTATATGCAAAGTACCTCCTGCAAATAAAAACCTTTTAAAATGTCTCAAGTCGTCTTTAAGCACCTCTCGGATGTATATTGTAAGCTAATTACATCTGATTACCCAACAACATTGTCTCTCGCGCACAAGTTCACCGATTTAATGTCGCCATTTCAATTTGAAAGAAACATAATGAGAGGAAAGAGCGCCGGGGTAACGGGATCACTTTCTAGCAGTCATTTTATGATCTGACGTGTGCACAATCCCAAATGGCTTTTGTTGAAGGCAAAAATATATTTTTTAGTTTTCATTATGCTGCCATTAGGCTAGCCCAGACAACAGAACAGCCATTTAGCAAAGCAAGAGACTGGTTGGCAAAAGAGCATAAATGCAAATCACCAGATTTCCTTATTTATTTATAAACCTACTATAGAGCCCAAGGAATTTTAAAGCATAAATATATCATGTTTAATATAGACTAAAGAACACCTTATATCATGTTTAATATAGACTAAAGTGCACCTTTACAAAGCTGTACAATAAGTCTCGTGCCATTTTATTGTCATGGTACACACACTTATTTACTGGCCAGAGTAATATTAGTATGTGAATATGTAGCAGCGTGTAAAATTCTGTACAAAAGTTGTTTTGTACTAATTAAAAAAACACCAGCATCACATGCTTCCACTTTTTACACACTTATTTTACACTAGAATTTCTTGGGCACCTACATGTATCCAATTTACATAATACAATTATTACATTTTAGAGGTTATGCTGAAAAAAAATAGTGTGTGTATAAAGAGAAAATAGTATTTGTTTCTCTTTTTGCTGTAGAATTAATGAGACACTCTATGTTGATGGCAGGGGCTTTCCTGCACGCCGCCAGTCATAGGATCTTCCCATAAATTAATCGATTTTTTTTTTATATGATGTCATTTATTTTCCATGAACTCCAGCCAGCCAACCTTAGTACAATATTGCCATTAACTGTCACGTGCTAACAGTACCCTATTCTCTTGCCAAGTATAAATTCCCTGGGCAGTGGAACCTGCTAATTAAAGAATGGGTCTCCAATATAAAAACAAAAACAAAGTTCAAGTAAAAGGTACATGGGAAAATTAAGGCATCAATTAATATATATATATATATATATATATATATATATATATATATATATATATATATATATATATATATATATATATATATATACACACACATACATATATACATACACACACACACACACACATACAGTATATAACGGTTTGAATTAGAATTAAAATTTTCGAGCTGAATTTTTGGTCAAAAAAAGAATCCAAATTTGAATTTGAATTCGAGATCTATCATACCTTGACCCTGGAAGTTACTCAAATTCGATAGGTTACCACCTAAACCGTGCCAAGTTTATGAAGAAGTCAATGGCAGAAGTCCGTTGACCCATTTGAAGATGTTAATAATAGCCTTCCTGACATTCAAGATTTTTTCTGAAAAAATGATTCAAATTGCATTCAAGTTTGATTGAAAATTGATTTGTGTTTTCGGGTCGGTAATATTTGTTCGAATTTTTTTTCTTAAATAAGATACCATTCGAGTTTCAAAGCCATTTGAGATATATAAAAAAAAAACATGCATTTTCTGAAAAACTGAAGATATCAATGAGCCTAAATTGCCCTAATAAACACATACATCAAAACATATGGTTTTTGGCTTTTTGCCATGCTAGAAACATCTTGTTCATACGCAAGTGCTCTGGTAATAAATAATGTTCTCTAGGTGAGGCATATTAATACATTTTTATTCTTTGACAGATGCCAAGCTTGCTTAGAAAGAACCTGATTAACGAAAAATTATTATGATAATTAGTGCATTCCATATGCTAGATATTATGAATTTAAAAGGGACTACAGTATGAATGTATCTTACTCTTGTACATTGGTGTTGAATGTATTAGAATAAGGTACATTTTCCCCCTCTGAGATGACAGGAATGAAAGTACCATTGAATATTTTTTCAAAAAAGTATTGAAGAACCACAGAACATAGATTCTACAGTCTCCTGCACTTCAGGGTCTGCCAGTGGAGAAGCTGATTTTTAAGCGGCTTCCTCGTTCATTCCAAGCAGAGCGGGGGCATGAGTGGCACCTGGGGCGAAATCGACCATGGGTCCCCTAGGCTGCAGCAGCTTGGGAAATCTATGCGTCTGCTGTGGCCCCCTGACCCGGATCCTACAGCACTCTCTTCATTCTGGATGCCTTCTCTGTGGACCAGCCTGATTTCCAGCCTGCACACCCCAAGTTAGTGGGGGGTTCTACACATTCACAGGACTCACACACATACACAACACGCATTTTACCTAGTGCACGCACACTTTAATGTACTTACACAATTTTCTGGCTTTTCTTCGTAATGCATCATGTGTTTTTATTGTCTGAAAAAAATGATTGCCATTTCGAAATAGTATATTTGTGAAACGCACTGTGCAATATCTTTTGTATTCCAATTTTGGCTATTTTGGTGCAATTTTAGACATTCTAGTCATTTTATTGCATTTTGAGCTCTGCTTAGGTGTTGTTCACTTGTTTCTGTCCGTAAAAAATATTATTAATCAGACTGTAATTCTGACACTATGAAGAAAAAAAGTATGGTTTCATTGGATTTAAGTGATTTTATTGCATTTTGCTTCTTTTGATTTTTTGAAATTGCACCCACTTTTTTGGCCATGCCCCTAAATAAAACACCCATTTTACTAACACAATCCAGATGTGCCAGTATAATTACAATACAAAATGAATAATGAGGATATTAACCACAGACATGCCAATTTAAAGTAAAATGGATGACACATATATTAACCCTAGACATGCCAGTATTATACTACAGAAAGTGTATCAACCCTAGACGAGCCAGTATAAATGCTACAGAAAATAAATAATCAACATAAATACCCTATATTTGCTAGTATAATCACTACAAAAATGGATAATCAGCATATTAAACCCAGCTGTGCCAGTGTAATTACTGTACAATAAGCAATCCATAAATCCAAGACATGTCAGTTAGATCACTGAAATATATACAATAAGCACTCCATTAATTCTATACATACCTGTAAGATCAGTGGATAGATTGATATTATTAACTTGCACAAGAAAAATACCAGGAGCAAAGTTTTCTTCTTCTTTCCTTGTGCTCCCACGGCAGCTTGGCGCACGCTCTCTCTCTCTCTGTCTGCCCAATATGTTGCAGAGAAATCCAAGAAAGCCATGTGTTCCACTGTGGAATGCACAACCCTTTGCAAAGAACCAAAAGAGCAGCAGGGATATGGAGGGCAGCGGGAGCAGCAGCATCTTTGAGGCATAGTGGGCCCCCAGTAAGTGTGTTGTTTGGATAAAGGCTTTTTTCTCATAATTTGGGGCACAATATATTAAAGGGCACCTGTTGCCAAAAAATATTATCCCCAACAAAAGGTGCTTGCTTATAAAGTCCGTACTCTGCTTGGGAGTAACCATAATTTTTTTTTTAATTGCCCCCAGTGCTAGGCCACCTGTGGCAGAAGGGAGCTCCTGGTGCAAGCGATCATGTTGGGGCACATGCATGCACATAATGAGCAAATGCTGCAACTAGCTCATTATGTGCATGTGCGTGGCATCATAAGTGAGTTATGCGCTTGCCTTCTGACCGCTATGGCTGCTCACACTGTGAGATCCCTCCCAGTGCAAGTGTCCTAGCGCTGAGGTAGGCAATTTTTATTAAAAAAATCTACTGTAATCCAATCAGAGTGTGGCTCTATTAGCCGGCACCTTTAGTTGAGGATATTTTTTGACAAGAGGTGCCCTTTAAGTCTACTTAAAAAAGCATTTAAACATAAAATAACCCCAATAACCACCAATATTGATTCATACAGCTTAGTGCAAAGTACCGTCTTACTATTACAGAGGAAAAAGGGAAATCATTTTTTAACATTAACATTTAAACATCTTCTTTAAATGGAGTCCATAGGTCTTCCCGTATTTGAGAACTTTCTGGATAACAGGTTTCCAATAAGGGACCCCATGTCTATATATGCAGCAAAAGCAGATGAGTATCTAACATTAAAGCAACATTAAAGTATGAAAAAGCACATTTGTGTATAGTATTATAATCCCTATTATCAAAAATGCCAGTTTGTATGTAAGATTAATGTTGCTCTAAAAGTGAGCTAGTGTATCTTCCTTTAAATCAGTATGTAAAAATACAGTTGGTACTAAAGCTCTATTAAATTACAGGTTCATATATTTATGGGCAATACCTCCTGCATTACCAGTGACCCAATAATTTGAATTGCAATTGGTCATTGAAATGGCACTTGACAGAAATCAACCTTGTTTATGCATTAAAAGGTCATCATCCAGTGCATGGTGAAATATTGTAGCTGTCACACACTTCCTTTTCTGCCTTTCATCAAGCTGCTCAGATATTGCATGCCTTACTCTGCAGCTTTTATTCAAAGACATTTTTCCAGACCTCCCCGTGGCTTTTTACATTAAATACTCAAGTTCAAACCCCTGTGATACAACTGAATTTTCACAGGTTACAAGGTTGTTACAGATATTAAAGATGATTCTGTGTCCAAATCATTGGTTGTTTATCACAACATTTTCTGCAGGTGCATTTAAGTATTTACTGTAAGTTGTTAGAAAAGTGTATTGTCTGTTTGGCTTTATACACAAACATATATAACCCTGAAGGTGTTAATGACCACAGAGTTCAGTTAAAATGCAATGTCCCTTCCCAAGAGCTCTTATACCCCAGGTAGTGCTACCTTTTACCAAAGTACCTCTACCTTTGGACTTAGTAGCCACTCCCATGTAGCAGGTATGCTAACAAAACCTATCCTCACACAGGGGCCACACTTGTAGCCTTGTCAATAATAATCATTTGGTGGCCCACTTACTGGTGTGCTCTCAGAGGCATTCACACTGTAGAATATAGGTACCTCTGCAGCAGGGTCAATCTCATCAGTGGCACCTTTCACATTCTGAGTCTCTAGCACCTTGGCAGGGGACAGGATGGGCTTTCTCTGTACTTCTAGAGCTGCAGATTATCGCTCAGATCTGAGCAGCATGAAACAGCAGCCTGTCTGCACTCCAGGGCAGTCTTGCGCTCATCTTAGACCGGTATTATCCAAGGGGGTAACTGGCTTCATGGACTTCTTTATGTGACATTATTAAACATGCATGGGTTTATTCAGAAAATTTCGATGAAGGCCATCTCCCTGTGATTCAATTTTAATCAAATAAAAATGTCCCTTTTCTCTGTAATAATAAAACAGTTAGTGGAGTGTAAATCTGACCTCCTCCAAAAACTCATGAAACTGCAAAAATGTGGCATTAAAGTCAATGGGCATTTCTTTGTGCAACTTGTCATTTCACACCGCTCAACAATTCTCAAATCATCAGACATTTGGACAAAATATTTTGCTCATCCCTAAAATACATTACCTAGTACTTGATACCAACTAAGATATTATAAATCCATATTGGAAGCAAACCAAGCTTATTGGGTTTATTTAATGTTTTAAATTAAATTTTAGTAGACTTTAGATATGGTGATCCAAATTAGGGAAAGATCTCTTATCTCAAAAACAGCAGGTATTAAGTATTCTAGATAACAGGTCCCATACATGTACTATACTTTAAGTCTGAGCACCAGAGAAGGGAGGAGAGCAGGAGCTTAATTTAAAAAGTGCAGTATTTATAACACTGGCCAAACAATGAATTACAGTTGCAAGATAATTCACCAATGAGAATTCTGCTTACCAGCCATGTTGCTGTTATCTTACATATGGATTCATAATATTGCAGTGTAATAAATATCAGAAGAGTGGACATACTGCTGCTTAGTTGCTCTATGATGGCTGTAAACTTATAGCTGCCAGTGCTTGAGAGCTGGAAAAAGGTTTTATCAAGTAATATTGCTTTAAGAACACGTTTGGACCTATTATCCCGAATGCTTGGGACCTAGGGTTTTCCGGATAACAGATCTTTCTGTAATTTAGATCACCATACCTTAAGCTAAAAAATCATTAATTAAATTAAATGAATCTAACAGGATTGTTTTGCCTCCAATAAGGACTAACTCAAGTACTAGGGGCTGTTTTTATAGCAAAAAATGAAAAGATTTTATAAGCGTCGCTCCCAAAATGGCGGCGCCCATGGCCGCCACGTGGGTAGCGGCGCCGGCGCGATGACGTCAGCGCGCCGACGTCGGCGCAAGGACGCCAATGACGTCACTATGGCACCAAATTTGAAAATAAAAACGCTACCTAGACGCCAGAATGGCGCCCAAGTATAGGAATCATTTCCTGTGTGTATCCTGGGTTCCCTGTGAGCTTCTATAGCTAAATCTTGTTCCTGATTATTATTCTGATCCTTTGCCTGGACTTTGGACTTTGTTGTTATCTGCCTGCCCGTGAACTCTTGCCTGGATCCTGACTACCCCTTTGATTAACCCTTTGGACACCGCGACCTTGCACCCTCAAGAGGGCTTCCTCCTCGATCCTGACTACCTCCCTGGAGGGAGCTCCCGGCTCCCTGACATTATACTTGGGCCATGGATCCTACAGAGGAAGCTACGCCTGATGTCGGACGAGCACTCCGCGGACTGGCATCCCGCATGGAGGAATATGAAGCCCAGCAGTACCGCATAGGTCAGGCACTCGATACCCTTCTCTCCCGAGTGCATCCAGCGTCTCCCGCTTCCCAAGCGGCTGTAAATCCTCCCATGGCGGACGTCTCGTCTAGCACAGGTTTCTCGTCTGGTGAGCCTCGTATTCCGCCTCCTCCTCGCTTCAGTGGGGACCCACAGGCCTGCAGAGGTTTCGCTACACAGTGCCAGATCCAGTTCGAGTTTCAACCCTCGCACTTCCCCAATGAACGTTCCAAGGTGGGGTATGTGATGTCTCGTTTGGTGGGCAAACCGCTTGAGTGGGCAACATCTCTTTGGGAGAAGAATTCTCCACTGACTTTTGATGCCAAGGCTTTTCTTCAAGCATTTCGTACTGTGTTTGATGCCCCGGGTCAGGTCACAAATGCCCCTTCTCGTCTTCGGCAACTCCGTCAGGGAAACCGCAGTGTCAGTGACTGTGCTATTGACTTTAGAACTTTGATGGCTGAGACTTCCTGGAATGACGATGCCTATAAGGCCGTATTCTATCAAGGTCTATCTATTCGCATTAAAGATGATCTTGTCTCCAGGGAGTTCCCTGATCTGCTGGAAGATCTGATTGCACTATCCATTAAGGTTGACACTCGTCTCAGAGAGCATCAAGTAGAGAGGGAGCGTTGTAAACGATTTCAACCCTTGTTGGCACCTCGCTTCCAGAGACCTCTCTTGCAAACTCCAGCTGCTCAAGCTTCTCCTTCTCCTCCGGAGGAACCGATGCAAGTTGGAAGGGCTCGTCTCTCCGAACAAGAAAGACTCCGTAGACGAATGGCTGGCTTATGTCTGTATTGTGGCGGACAGTCTCATTTTGCAAACTCTTGTCCGGTGAAGCCCACGAGTTCTGTTCCCCGAGGTATATCTAGGGTAACTCATGTAGGGGGCACTACTCCGAAGTCTCAAGAGAACACTCACAGGTTTCTCCTCCTATTCGCCTAGCCACTAAGACCATTGTCGGCTCAGCTTTCATTGACTCTGGAGCTGCTGGGAACTTCATGGACGCTCTTTTCGCCAAACACATGGAAGTTCCCTTATTCCCATTGTCCACTCCGCTTCGTGTCACTGCCATTGACGACAGACCCCTGGAGGCTGAATTTATCTCCATGACGACTGGTGAATTGCCTGTGCAGGTTGGGACGCTGCATAAAGAAAGACTTTCGTTCCTAATTATTTCCTGCCCATCCGTTCCAGTAGTTTTGGGTCTCCCTTGGCTGCGCCTGCATAATCCCACCATTGATTGGTCCGCAGGACAGATTTCCCGTTGGAGCCCATTTTGCCAGAAGCATTGTCTTCCTGCTGAACCCCTCCAGAGGGTGAATATCTCTATGTCTGATCTGAAGACTCTACCCTCCTTTTACAGGGAGTTCTCTGATGTATTCTGTAAGAAGTCTGCAGAATTCCTTCCTCCACATCGACAATACGATTGTCCTGTCGATCTTCTGCCTGGAACCATGCCCCCTAGAGGTCGTACTTATCCTCTCTCTCCAGCAGAAACCACTGCCATGAAGCAATATATCCAAGAGAATCTCCAGCGGGGGTTTATTTGCCCTTCTACTTCTCCTGCCGGGGCTGGATTCTTCTTCGTGGAAAAGAAGGATGGAGGTCTACATCCTTGTATTGACTACCGGGGTCTTAATAAAATCACCGTTAAGAACCGGTATCCCTTGCCCCTGATTGCTGAACTCTTTGACCAACTGAAGGGGGCTAAAATCTTCACTAAGTTGGATCTCCGTGGGGCGTATAACCTTATCCGCATCCGGGAAGGTGACGAATGGAAGACAGCATTCAACACTCGTGATGGGCACTACGAGTACCTCGTAATGCCCTTTAGTCTCTGCAATGCCCCCGCTGTCTTTCAAGAATTCGTGAACGACATTTTCCGGGATCTCTTGGGAAAATTTGTGGTCGTGTACCTAGATGACATCTTGATTTTCTCCAAGGAGCTTGCAAGCCATCGCTCTCAGGTGAGGGAAGTACTCTCTCGTTTGAGGAAGAACTCTCTCTTTGCCAAACTGGAGAAATGTGTGTTTGAAGTGTCCAAGATTCCTTTTCTGGGCTATATCATCTCCCCAGAGGGTTTCGAGATGGATCCGGTGAAAGTGTCTGCAATCCAAGAGTGGCCCCTACCCCTGAGCACTAAAGCAATCCAGAGATTCATTGGTTTTGCTAACTACTATCGGCAATTCATTAAGGGATTCTCTTCTCGTATTGCTCCAATCCTTGCCCTCATCCGAAAAGGGGGTAAACCCAGCTCATGGCCCCCGCCTGCTGTTGAAGCTTTTCAATCCTTGAAGGATGCCTTCACTTCTGCTTCGGTTCTCCGCCATCCTGCTCCAGAGTTACCTTTCTTCATCGAGGTGGATGCTTCTGAAGTTGGAGCTGGAGCTATCTTGTCCCAAAGACATCCCTCTGATGGGAAGCTGCATCCATGTGGGTACTTCTCTAAGAAGTTCTCTCCTGCGGAGCAAAATTATGATGTAGGAAATCGAGAACTCCTGGCGGTTAAGCTTGCCTTAGAAGAGTGGCGTCACCTCCTTGAAGGTTCCTTGATCCCAGTCACGATCTACACAGATCATAAGAATCTTGAGTTCATTCAATCTCTCAAGAGGCTGAATCCCAGACAAGCAAGGTGGTCTCTCTTCTTCTCTCGATTTAACTTCGTCTTGATGCAGCCGGTGACTGTGATGAGGAGGAGTGATGGGAAGCTGGAGAATGGACCCGAGAGCCTCGTCTGAGAGCAGTAGCCCTAGGCGTTCGGGCTACATGCCTGACCCGCCCAGTGCTGGAGCACGGGCTATGCTGTCTATCGACCCCCCGCCGGGTATGGCCTCGCTCACCCACATAATCACTACTGTGTGCAGGATGGAAAATTGGGGAAATGTCCTCACTAACAGGGGAATGTGGCATATGCCTAAGTGAACCCCCCTTACAGGCATTATCCGCGGTGCCATATAACAGTGGGGAGTCACTATCCCCTACAGAATTTACAGAGGGGGCATTAAGAGTGGCTGGGGCTAAAGTAATCATTTGCCCAGCATGTGTATCCTCACATGCTGTGTGGCTGTGAGAGACTGTAGGGGGGGGGGGGTGAATGGCGTCTTGCGCACACACAGGGGCAGGCGAAGGGATGCGCACAGCAAGGCGCTTCCCTGACTGCGCCCTGCGAAGACGTTGCGGCTGTGCCTGAACTAACGGCACTTGAGGAGCCGCTGCAGGAGGAGCAGACGCCTTTGCAGTAGCAGAGGTGCTGCGAGCGGTCGCTCTCTTACGAGCGCCGCGTGTGTTGGGCCTTGGAGGGCTAGGGCTGAGGCGGGAGGGGGGGTGGGAACGGCGCGCAGGCCCTGCAGCGGTCCGTCTAGTAGCAGGCCTGCAGCGCCCTGTACCAGGCAACAAGGCAGTGGGGACAAGCTCAGCCAGGAGCTCTTCCACCCAGCCTGAACCTTGTTGCAGGACTCTGTCCCTCACCTGCTCTGCCAGCAAGTCTGCCATGATGGGAAACTGGACACGCTTCTGGGAGGGCAGCTCCACCAGCGCTCCAGGATCCAGGGGGAAGAGGAAGCAGGTAAGTAATTGCCAGCATATATACACACCCTCCCCTTCTACCCCAACCTATCCTGCTCTAACCACCTCCCTGTTAACCAATCCCCTCCTCTGCCATCCCTCCTCCCAGTCACTGGCACCCTCGCTACACCCTTTGGTGCCCTCGAATCCCAGACAAGCAAGGTGGTCTCTCTTCTTCTCTCGATTTAACTTCGTCTTGACTTTTCGCCCTGGCTCCAAGAATCGGAAGGCCGATGCTCTGTCTCGAAGTTTCACTCCGGTGGATCGTACTCCTGAAAGACTAGAGCCTATTATTCCTCCTGTCAAGATCATTGCTTCCTTGTACCCTCAATTCGCTGATCAAATTCTGGCTGGTCAATCTTCTGCTCCTCCTGATACCCCCATTGGGATGGCGTTTGTTCCCTCCGGGTTACGTCTGCCCATTCTTCAACAGACCCACTGTTCCAAGCAAGCTGGACATCCCGGTCCAGAAAAGACTCTTGAACTCCTTCGACGTTTAGTCTGGTGGCCGACTATCCGAAAAGATGTCAAAGACTTTGTTGCTGCTTGTACCGTTTGTGCTACATCCAAACCTAGCCATGCTCGCCCCAGTGGGTTATTACAACCATTGCCTATTCCATCTCGTCCATGGACTCATTTAGCAATGGACTTTATTGTTGAACTTCCCCCCTCTAGTGGTAACACTGTGATTTGGGTGGTGATTGACCACTTTAGTAAGATGTCCCATTTCATTCCCCTGCGGAAGCTTCCCTCTGCTGTGGAGTTGTCTCAGCTCTTCATCCAGTATATTTTCCGTCTGCATGGTTTTCCTGTGGAAGTGGTCTCTGACAGAGGTTCTCAGTTTACTGCTAAGTTTTGGCGTTCCCTGTGCAAAGATCTGGGTATTACTCTCCAGTTCTCCTCCGCTTATCATCCCCAGACTAATGGAGCAGCTGAACGAGTAAACCAAGCTTTGGAACAGTTCTTGAGGAATCACGTCTCCCTTTGTCAAGATGACTGGTCTGATCTCCTCCCATGGGCGGAATTTGCTCATAATAATGCTTGCCATACTTCCACTGGAAGGTCTCCATTCATGTCGGTGTATGGTCAGCATCCTCAAGCCTTCCCCCAAGACTTTGTGTTGTCCGACGTCCCGGCTGCTGATGACCATGCAGCCCACATGTCTGCTATTTGGGCTGCAACCAAGTCGAACTTAGAGAAGAGTGCTCTGGTTCACAAGACGTTTGCAGATCGTAGACGTAGACCCTCTCCTCCCTACAAGGTTGGTGATAAAGTCTGGTTGTCTTCCAGGAACATTCGGTTGAAGGTGCCATCTCCTAAGTTGGGTCCGAATTTTGTGGGTCCATTCTCCATCTCGGAGGTGATCAATCCTGTGGCTTTCAGACTTCAGCTTCCCCCTGAGATGCGAATTCCCAACGTGTTTCATGTCTCTTTGCTGAAACCCGCTACCTCCAACCGCTTTTCTGTGAACCAGTCTCCCCCTCCTACTATTTCTGTGGATGGTCAACAAGAATATGAGGTGGAGAAGATCCTTGACTCCAGAATCTCCAGGGGCTCTCTTCAGTACCTCATCAAGTGGAAGGGCTTTGGCCCTGAAGAATGCTCCTGGGAAGGACACTCTGATGTGCATGCTCCTCGTCTTGTGAGGGATTTCCACTCTAAATTTCCCCAGAAGCCCAGTCCTGGTGGTCCAGAGGCCCCCCGTGAGGGGGGGGTACTGTCACGATCGCCGCCCGGAGCAGGTCCTGGAGCTCCGGGCGGCGCGTCCTCCCCTGCCGGCATCGCTCCCAAAATGGCGGCGCCCATGGCCGCCACGTGGGTAGCGGTGCTGGCGCGATGACGTCAGCGCAAGGACGCCAATGACGTCACTATGGCGCCAAATTTGAAAATAAAAATGCTACCTAGACGCCAGAATGGCGCCCAAGTATAGGAATCATTTCCTGTGTGTATCCTGGGTTCCCTGTGAGCTTCTATAGCTAAATCTTGTTCCTGATTATTATTCTGACCCTTTGCCTGGACTTTGGACTTTGTTGTTATCTGTCTGCCCGTGAACTCTTGCCTGGATCCTGACTACCCCTTTGATTAACCCTTTGGACACCGCGACCTTGCACCCTCAAGAGGGCTTCCTCCTCGATCCTGACTACCTCCCTGGAGGGAGCTCCCGGCTCCCTGACACCCAGAGGCTAAAACACCAATTTGGCAGGTTTGAATTCTCAAAGGGACAGTACATGAAAAATTTCAAATTTCGATTTTTTTTTTTAAATTCAAATTAAATT